>NW_019396601.1:90338-133653 GCF_000591075.1 Eurytemora carolleeae | reverse complement strand
CGATATAAAATAGAATTATTGTGCTGCTTTTTGCAAAAATATGCACCAACATTAGTAAAATATAAAAATCTATGAATAGAGGTGGCCACTATAACGTTATCGTTAGTTGCAGCAAATGGTTAAACAAGGTTTTTTCGAATTTTGAATATTTTAGTTTTTGACAATAAAAAAAAAGTGATATTACCCATTTTTTAAGGGCTCTCTAAAACCGTATATAGTGTTAGATTAGTAGCTTTTATAAAAAGAATCATATGCATATTTTAGAATATCCTTGAATTACTTTTCTTAAAAGTAAAAATATGATGGTGATAGTACTACAGTGTCCAAAATTAGAGTGCCAGGACCAAAAAAAACTATTGGGGGCGCCAAACTACCCCCCCCCTTCCCTCTAGCCTGTTTAGGGTTAACATCTCTATTGTGTAAGTCTGGAAATGATTGATATATTTAACCCTATTCCTGCTGGGGAGGGGGGGGGGCAATTTTACCCCCACGTGTAGTTTTTTTACATAGCTCAAAAAGTATTGGTCTGAAGCTGTTGAAAAACCGGGCTTTTATACTAACTGCCTGAGTCATCAGGCACACAGCCTGAATGAATACTTTTTCTTGTAACAAAGAAAATCTTTGTTTAGACCCACTTTTAGTTGTTAGATTTTGATAATTTTTAGCTTTTTTAAAAGCTTTGCAAAGAAATTTGTTTCCAACATATATTTGCTTACAACCTGTCAAAAGAAATTTGCACATTTTTAGTTTTTCTTAATTATACATCAGGTTATTTAAAATTTTACAAATTTTTTTGTATATTTGAAATAGCATGGTCAAGGGCTTTTCAAAAAAGTATATTTTTGCAAAAAAAATTTACTTTTGCAAATTTGCAAATTTTATTGCAGATTCTAAAAGTAGAGCATAAGAGCTTTCCAATGAGAATATTTGGACAACAAACGTGGGGGGGGGTCATATTGACCCCCACCCAGCGTATCCTGGTTTTCAAGTACCCCAGCAGGGATAGGGTTAAGTGAAACAAACTATTTCTTGGGTTGATCAGATTGAGACATATTGTCAGGAAAAGGAAATGATTTCCAGGGACATTTACATAGAAAGTTATTTTCTGTTTATCCTGTGCATTAGTTTATCTTTAATAAGAAATGAAATACTTTATAATGGTTTTAATCTTAATATTCTGTATTTCAGACTTGAGTACCTATTTTTCACACGTTTTTAAAACAATTATCTAAACAATTATCATAAAATACCCTTATTCCTGGCATTTCCAAAATACCGGAGAAATGAAGAATTTTGTTTAGATTTCAATTGTTTGAAGAAAAACAAAAAATATCATTTTTAAAACATTTTAAGGTAACTTAAGTACATTTATTTGGAAATATTTTAAGCTGTGCAATGCAATCTTTCTATATTTGTACTTTTTACTTTCTGTTAAGGGACTCTAAACGTAATTTTAAGTGACCCTCCATGTAAAGATGGCATTTCCCGATTCACGACGGTATCCTCAATAGCTTGCCTTTCTATTGAAGAGAACGTAAAGGAGTTCTCAAAATTAATTTTTCAAGCTAGAAAAACGACAATATATTCCTTGTTATTGATCAGATAAAAGCTTCAATGGTACCGTTGTTAATCGGACATTGCCATCATTGAATGAAAGGTCACATGAAATTACGCTGACACTCTCTTTGAATATTAAAAAATGAACGACGATCTTTATGACGTAAGTCATGTTTAGTGAGACACCCTGAGACACATCATGTCGGATAACAAGGCATCAAGACTTAAAGGGACTGTAAGCATGGTTTCAAGGGACCCTCTATGCAAAGATGGCGATGTCCAATTCACAACGGTACCGTTGAAAGTTTTGTCTGTCAAAGTATGAATTAGATATCTATGTTTATAACTCTGAAAGCTGATTATTTCCAGTTGTGATTTCTCAACAAAAGTGACTCGCGCATTTCTCCTGCAGGAAAAATATAGGAATTATCGGAATTTAACGTTTTAAAACCTAGAAAACTGACAATATCTTCCACATTTTTTATCAGATAAAGGTTTTAAGGGGATTTCACTCTAAACATGGATGGGTCACTAGAAATTGCGCATACAGNGGGAGAGGTTGAGAACAAATTATTGTAAGAAAAAATACAAAAAACACATATTTTTTATCTATTTTCTGATTATTGGATGTTGTCGGCGTATTTGTCCGCAAGAATATATATCAGATAAAAATCCATATCCATGGGTGTTTCAAAAAAAGCATGGCTTGAAAATTGAGATAGTAGGATGAAATGAGTCTCAAAAGAATGGATTATTACTTAATACCAATTTGGAAGATTTAAATTGTACATGTTTCCGAATATTGTTTTTAAATTTTTTAAACTTAAATTTGTTTTTCCTGGGACCTCGTATAATTTTGAAACTTAAGTAACATATTTTTTTGTGACACACTATGCATGCAATAATGACATGATATACTGTATTATATAGATAGTATGTTACCAATAAAATAATAATTATTTATCACACAATTTTCTGGTTGTGAATTGAATAAATGCAAGTGGTATAGTTTATGTTTATTTACAGTATTGAACGTTTAATCAATTATTACGTTATTAAAGTCATTATTACTTGGTCCCCTTTCTTGTCACTTATATATATATATACACTTGGAGTCAGCAACTTTAGACATAGTGAAATAACGAAACCTTGGATGATTATCTAATTTTATCAACAAATTACGTTCTGAAAAATCTTCAATCTCAAATTCTCCGTCACGTTTAGGGTAAATACTTCACATTTAGGAAATCCCAAGACGAATGAAACTTGGAGTTATAATTTGTAAAGGTCTATTGCACGAGTTCCAATCTGGGGGAAAAAACAGGATTTCAAAGTCTCTTGCTTAGCATTTCTTTTCTCTAAAAGTTTCCTCCACACATTGAGGGGGTTGGGGAATAATAAATGAAGGGTGCGAGCTAGTATATTGTTTGTATATATCTTTAAGGATAGAAATATTTCGTAATACAAATTTTAGTGTAACCATGTGCCGAGAGAAAACTTACAAGTTTTGAGAATCAAACCTTAATGATTTGGAAGACTCGGTAACACTTTGTTATCTCCGATGTGTATCATTATAATTGATATCAAAGTAAAAAATAAGAAAGCGTTCTTTTTCTTACTATTTTTCTGAAATAACTACATAGTAACCATGATATTCTTTTCAATTTTCTCGTTAGAAAATCAAGGAAACACATCGTCACCATCAAAAAGACTGTAAACATTTATCATGAAATAATAAAATAGTCTTGAAAAAAGTTTTGAATAATTTTAACTCACCATCCATTACACGCAAGAGTTGTCAATCATTCCGCCATTTTAACTCAATTGGTTTTCAAACACGCCGCTAGTGGCGCGCGTTTCAATCAGTTCCAATGGTTAATGAGCCTGCCACCAGGGGCGCTGCAGGAAACCGTCACTAAACACTGGGATAACTCTGCATAGTGAAGGTAACAGCTGGGATCCAGGTAGCAGACTGGCCGGCTTATCTGCCCGGCTTAGCTAGCCGGCCAATAGATTACAAAAATACCGCAATTTTCCTTTTCCATTCTCTTGGTCAATATTTTACAATTTGCAAGCATTCCGAGTTTAACCTTTTCATTGTATTACATGGTACAAACATTGACTTAACACAAATACGACTCAAGTTCAAATTAATCTTATTTTTCTTTCAACTTGTTTCCTTATTTCTGAATATTTACTGAGGCCGTGCTTGTATTGTTTTTCTCAACAAACATAATTAAAGAATATTTACACATCATATTTTTTTATGCATATGTGTACTTTATGTTATAAAAAATAATAAAAATTTCTAATTAAATTGGTCTTTATCAAATTATCTTTACATTCAGGTAGTATAGTATAAAAACATTTATCAAATCTACAAAAAAATTAAGACAATACACTTGTTTTTCTTTGGCTCTGCAACATTTATTGATCCTTTATAAAGTTTAAAATTGGCAAGATTAGACTTGAAGGCTAGATATGGCCAGGAATTGACTTTCAAGAAATGCACTGGTCTCGTGTGATTGCAAAGATTTATTGCAAACATGTTTGAATAGATCAAATGTTGTGCATAGCTTTTTCCGTCTGCATTTTTTTGCAAAGTATACAAGTATGTATTCAGTATAACAGGTGAATGATTTATAAGGAAATTATCCTGGTGAACTTTTGTTTTATCATTTACATTTACATATTTTTTTGTAGATTTGATATTTTATTTTAAACGTAGATGTCTTTTTTCTTTTATTTCCTTTAATTCAATTTTTACGATACAATTACAATGTTATTGATAATTAAAAACCCTATACACCCTTCAGCTGGTTTCTTCGTCAGCTGGCTTCTTCGTCAGCTGGCCTCTTCGTCAGCTGGCCTCATCGTGAGCTTGTCTCTTCATTAGCTGCACTTTATTTGTTAGGTGGCCTCTTCTTCAGCTGGCCTCTTCGTCAGCTGGCCTCTTCGTCAGCTGGCCTCATCGTGAGCTTGTCTCTTCATTAGCTGCACTTTATTTGTTAGGTGGCCTCTTCTTCAGCTGGCCTCTTCGTCAGCTGGCCTCTTTGTCAACAGGCCTCTTCGTCATTAGGTCTCTTTGTCAGCTGGTCTCTTCGTCAGTAGGTTTCTTTGTCAGCTGGTCTCTTCGTCGGCTGGCCTCTTCTTCATCTGGTCTCTTTGTCGGCTGGTCCCTTTGTCAGCTGGTCTATTTTTAAGCTGCAGTTTATTTGTTAGGTGGCCTCTTTGTGAGCTGGCTTTTTTTTCTGTTGGTCTCTTCATCAGTTGGCCTCTTCGTCAGCTTGCCTCTTCGTCAGTAGGTCTCTTTTTCAGCTGGTCTCTTCGTAAGCTAGCCTCTTCTTCTGCTGGTCTCTTTGTCAGCTGGCCTCTTTGTCAGCTGGTCTCTTCGTCAGCTGGCCTCTTGGTCAGCTCATCACTTCTTAAGCTGAAATTTATTTGTTAGCAGGCCTCTTTGTCAGATGGCCTCTTTATCAGTTGGTTTCTTCGCCAGCTGGCCTCTTCGTCAGTTGGCCTCTTTATCAGTTGGTTGCTTCGTCAGTTGGTCTTTTCGTCAGCTACATAGCCTCTTCTTCAGCTGGCGCTTCTTCAGCTGGCCTCTCCGTCAGCTGTTCTCTTCGTAAGCTGCGGTTTATTCATTAACTGACCTCTTTGTCAGGTTGGCCTCTTTGTCAGCTGGCCTCTTTGTCAGTTGGTCTCTTCGTCATTTAGCCTCTTCTTCAGCTGGCTCTTCGTCAGCTGGTCTCTTCGTCAGCTGGCCTCTTCGTCAGCTAACCTATGATATAAATTTGAAGATTAAAATGTACTTCCCACTTTGCTATTTTATTGATATTTAAACATATTCATCAATTTATAAAAATACAAATATTTGTATTTACATATATACAGTAAGAACCAGGAAACTGCATAGATTAGGAAGACGACATTAAAGCAAAACTTTAACGTATATTTGTCGTTACAAAGCAAATAGTTTTACTAGTAATTATAAATCACTTCCCAAATAAAAATATCTAAATTAAGTCACTCATAAGCATGAAGTTAAGATCTTAGTATTAACTGTATTCTTTCATATTTTTAAACGATCCATTTTTTTGACATTCAAAAGGAACTAAGCTCTATAGCAACAAAGTCTTATTTTTCAAATCCCTATATCTTTGCTACCTTACGGTGTAAATCTTTGGTTTTTCAAGCTGAGACTATGAGATCTATCTAGATCTCGGAGTTCATACTTCATATATATCTCTCCTGTTTATATTGTTGCAACAATATAAACAGGAGAGAATTAGAGTCTTTAGAAAGTGTTCAACTTCCTTTGAAGATAAAAGAATTTTGACAAATCTGTCAACAAAATTTTAGAAATTATTTATGTATTTTATTCTTTTTTTATAAAAGTAGGTACAACGCATAAATATATCCTTTTACAATTTTGTATTTGTCTTAAACATTGAAAAAATAATGAAAATTACATTGGAATATTATTATATACAGTCGTATGCGATTATACCAATATATAATGAAGATGACTTTTTATTTAAGTTTTGATTGTTAATAAGCTTTTTTCGAATTAAAAGTTTACAGGTAAAGAAAGAGAAGCTTTTTAAATTGATAGATTCGCTTGACCTCTATGTTTATGTGTATTCATGCTGTTTAACAGCTGAAATTAAATCAAAATTGAAGTCGGAAGTCGTCTTCATTGTATTGATATAATTATAATATGGAATCATTCCTGAACAAATAAAAAAGTCCTAAAATCTTTAACCAGTAATCATATGCAGTCTGTAGTATTTTTTACTCTCTTAAAAAAGTTATTATAACAAGTTTATTAAGATTATAAATTTTTATGAGCTAAACGAATGTGTTATAAAATATAATGTGCTCTTTGATTGGAAACAAAGAAAAACAAATTCTTGCAAAAATGGACAATAGGTATTTACAGAGAGAACCAGAAAACAGTAGAATCCTTGTCAATAGATATTTACAGAGAGAACCAGAAAACAGTAGAGTCCTTGTCAATAGATATCTTGATTTTTTCACAAAATATCCCCTTACTATTAACTTTTTCACAAAATACCCCTTGATATGTATTTTTTCACAAAAACCATTTTTCAATGAACCATTTTTTACTGAACCATTTTTTACTGAACGATTTTACTTAACGATTTTTTACTGAACCATTATTTTACTGCAACATTTTTCACTGACCGATTTTTCACTGAACGATTTTTTGCAGAACGATTTTTCACTGACGATTTTTTACTAAACGATTTTTTATTGAACGATTTTAAATCGATCAGTATTTTATTTTGTGTGAGAGTCATGATTTTGCAAAGTTTAATCAAATATTAAAAACAATTGAATAATTATATGAAGCTTGTCAAAACTGTTTCTGCGCATATTACATGGCTATTTATTAATTTTCACAACTACTGAGATTTTGGTATAATCTATATATATNTGGGTTCCCAAGCTAGTAATAATATAAGACCCATTTAAAATTATCAAGACGATATTATATAAATTCTTTCAATGTCTCCGAAGTTCTGTGTTAAACTGTACAATACATATGTATTTAGCCCAATTAGCTAAGGCTAGTCGAAAGTTTATGGTTCGGGGGCTAAGCTCCTTCTATTTTTGTAAGGACAAGGAAAGGAATATTGTTTTATATATATATACGTTATCAGAAAATGTACACCGGGAAAACAGGCATTTTATTGCAGTATTAAATCATGACAGTATAGATATCTAGATAGTATAGACGGAGAAATAAAGTCATTTTCTTTACTGCCAGGGCTGTGGACTTAATTTCAAGTTACCCTCCATTAAGAGAGTTACAGTTAACAGATTTTTAACGTTACTAATCTAACCTTTCCCTGCACTAACAATATAATTATACAGTATACAGAAACCTTGATTTATAATAATCAATTTTCAGATAGGATATCAGAAGAGTGTTTCTATCATTTTTACTCAGTCAGCTTAACAGCTAAGTTCCGTTGTGAATTGTGCATGTGGCTGTTTGAAACAGCCACTTGAAATAATGTGAGCAGTCCCTTTATAGCATGGTTGGAACAATGGAAGATAATGACAATACACAGTACTTAATTTACGCCATTGTTTACAAACATCATTTGTTACATCAGGACATATATAGTTGATTACAAATAGAGCTGGACATATATAGTTGATTACAAGTAGAGCTGGAAATATATAGTAGATTACAAGTAGAGCTGGACATACATAGTTGATTACAGGTAGGACTGGACATATATAGTTGATTACAGGTAGGACTGGACATATATAGTTGATTACAGGTAGGACTGGACATATATATAGTTGATTACAAGTAGAGCTGGACATATATAGTTGATTACAAGTAGAGCTGGACGTATATAGTTGATTACAAGTAGAGCCGGACATATATAGTTGATTACAAGTAGGGCTCAACAAATATAGCTGATTGCAGGTAGGGCTCAACAAATATAGCTGATTGCAGGTAGGGCTCAACAAATATAGCTGATTGCAGGTAGGGCTCAACAAATATAGTTGATTACAAGTAGGGCTGGACATACATAGTTGATTACAAGTAGAGCTGGACAAATATAGTTGATTTTAAGTAAGGCTGGACAAATATAGTTGATTTTAAGTAGGGCTGGACTAATATAGTTGATTACAAGAAGGGCTGGACAATGACATACATAGTTGATAAGAAAAGGGCTCAACAAATATAGCTGATTACAGGAAGGGCTAAACATTTTAGTACTTTTTTAATTTAGTCGATATAATAAAGGAGTTGTGCACTGTGCAGCCATCACAAAAGGGGTAAAGTACAGAGCACAAATTGTATAATTAATTTTATGCTTGGAAATATGAAAAAAGGTTTTTATCTTGCAAAACTCAGGGATTATAAAGAGTCAGTACTAGTAATTTTCTTGGATATCGAATGTGTATCAAAATAATCTCGGGTTTATTAAGACCAGGAGTTTAAGCATTAATCTTGATATCCATCATTCTAAAGTTTTCAGCTCAGGATGAACTTGCTACCAAAAACAATTCAACTTTTAACAAACATTAATGTGTCTAAAGTGGGACAGAAAATAAGGTTGAAATGTTGATGTTTGCTCAGAAATTAAATAACATATGCTCGGAAATTGGCTAAAATAATTAATGATAAATAATGAGTAACAATGTTTTCATCTTCCTTCTAAGAAGATTAATAATCATTTAAAAACTAGTTTGAAATGTAAAAAAAGCAAAAAGTAAACAAATATAGATGGCTGAAATGTTAGACGTACTCTGGAATTAACCATTGCTAGGAAAATTATTTAACATAATTTGGATTTTGTGTTTTCTATTGAAGCGTGCATTGTTTTGATTGATTTTTCACAAAATATCCCTTGATATTCATTTTTTCACAAAATATCTCTTGATATGCATTTTTTCACAAAACATTATTGATATTAATTTTTTCCAAAATATGCTCTTAATATAAAATTTTTAACAAAATATCCATTTGATTTACAATTTTTTACAAAATATCCCTTTTAAATAATATTTTTTCACAAAATATCCATTGATATTATTATTTTCATAAAATATCCTTTCATGTTGATTTTTTCACAAAATATCCCCTTACTATTAACTTCTTCACAAAATACCCCTTGATATGTATTTTTTCACAAAATACCCCTTGATATGTATTTTTTCACAAAATCACTTGATATTAATTTTTTCAAAAATATGCTCTTAATATTAAATTTTTCACAAAATATCCATTTGATTTACCATTTTTTAACAAAACTTCCCCATTAAATCAACTTTTTCAAAAATACCCATTGATGTTAATTTTTTCACAAAATATCTCCTTACTATTAACTTTTTCTACAAAATATCCCATGATATGCATTTTGTCACAAAATATTCCTTTGACTTACAATTTTTCACAAAATATCCCTTTCATATTAATCTTTTTAACAAAATATCCCCTTGATAAAATGCGGCTACATAGGAGTCAGCCTTCCTTTGGGGGGGATGGGGCCGGGGATACTTAGTGCCCCAGATAGAATAATTACAATCTACATTAAAAACAGTGCTTCAAAATTGTATAATTGCCCCGTTAAATTATGAGATTTCACGGGAAACGCTGTATTATGTGTCACAATGATTAAAAAGTAAAAAATCAGGAATAAAAAAGATTAATGACTGTTGTTCAGAATGGGATAAAAATAGCTTATATGCTATAGTATAGTTTCTATTGTCGTTTGGTGAGTAGGACAAAATTCTGTTTGCCATTGAAATGTGTGTAATTGACTATGCTCGTACACAATTCCAGGAATTAAAATATTTTCCTGTTACAAATAAACAAAATTTTGTTGTTGTTTTACGAATAAGAAGCTAGACAGCATTAAAGAAATAATTAATATTAATCAGAGCAAAAAGTTATACATAGTAACTTAGTAAATCACTTATGAAGTGATATAGGCCTTTGAACACTGCACAATTGCTCGATTTCATGAAAGTTGGACTATTCAAAATCAAATTATGTCTTAAATAAAAAAAATTAAAATTTTTTTAAAAAGATTTTTAAAAAAAACATTTATGAATTCTTTACAAGGAGTTTGACCAGCACAATTTCAAATTACTAATTCTAGTAATCTAATCTTAAACTAATATATGACTAAGTATGCCAATTGCCGATCCCTACAAAAGGAAAACAGTTACTCATAGAATGTTTTGTCTGCTTGAGTTAAGAATTTGTTTAACTCAGGGAATAGGAATAAAGGGAAGGGCAATGGGACTGGTCTGGCATGAGAAAGCTAGTCCCACTGCTATTCAGACGAGTTCGGTACAGACACACAACCCGACTACAGTCAAAGAAATTGCAGAACAATGTCTTCATTTATAATCAAGCTTGAATAACGAGTAGTTTATTGTAATCAAATTATATTCTTTGCATGAAAATTTGGCTTATAGTGTTGAGTTAAATATGTAAATAATATATTACATGTATGTTAAACTTATTTTTAAGTAAACAATTAACAATAAACAAATGTACTCTCCTAGACTCTACAAATACTGAGATTCTTATGTACTGTATAGTGTCACTATATACCTACAGTACACGCGTTCTGTTCGGTATTCCTTACACACACTCTTTTGGTACAGACACACATACATGACGTTTACGCCCCTTGGTTTAGCTATGTTTTTAATTGCCATATAAATTGATAAATAAATAAACATAGATAGCTTATGTACGCAAAATCACGAAGAATTGTACAGTCCGCGAACTTATACGTCTTCTAGGGGTCAAAGTGTACTTTAATGATAAGCGGGGTGGTTTGGTGTTTTAATGGATTTCATAATAGAGTGTAAAATAACTCCGGGAATGGAACTATTTGAACAACAATATTTCACTGAGCAATATATCATGTTGACGAGAACTGAAGAAGGACATGAGAAGGACTAAACTAACTTAAATTTCTCTGTACAGAACTCATGTACACCACAAGTACTCAATGACATAAGAACAGCCAATGTTCACAACCGACCTAGTTAATCTATATAATAGGAATATCTTTAAAACATCTCTGTACATTTATATCTTTCAAGATGAAAAATGTCGTCTTATGCGCAATCTATCTTTATCTATGGTTATGGCTGTCGAAAATAGGAATTACAATGCGAATTCTTAACAAAACAATCTCGAATTTATTGTCAACCATGAATTCCAATTTGATGGGTACATCCCAGCTCAGTTATTTTAATAACCGAGATAAAATTAACACAATTACTTAATTCTACAAATATGTTGAAATGCTTTTAAGGAAAAATTATTATTTGAATCCTGCAATCATAAAATATAGATACATGAATGTTAAATATTAAGATGAATAAATAATGAACTAAAGCAAACAAGCCAAGGAAAATTTCAGGCATATATTCAAGATTTACTTGTTTTGGAGAACAAATCAATACACCTTTCATATTTTATCAAGATTATTTTTCATATTCATTCAAAATGTGACGAAAATATGTTCAAATTTTCAACTTTAAAACAAAATTGATTATACAATACTCAATCCTGATCATAATTCCAGAGCAACATATTCTTGGTTTCCATAGAGCTCATTTAGAGTCAAGGAATCTTAGTTTCCATAAAGCTCATTTAGAATCAAGGAATCTTAGTTTCCATAGAGCTTATTTAGAGTCAAGGAATTTTAGTTTCCATAAAGCTCATTTAGAGTCAAGGGATCTTAGTTTCCATAGAGCTCATTTAAAGTCAAGGAATCTTAGTTTCCATAGAGCTAATTTAGAATCAAGGAATCTTAGTTTCCATAGAGCTTATTTAGAGTCAAGGACACATAAAGGAATCTTTGTTTTCATAGAGCTCATTTAGAGTCAAGGAATCTTTGTTTCCATAGAGCTCATTTAGAGTCAAGGAATCTTTGTTTCCATAGAGCTCATTTAGAGTCAAGGAATCTTTGTTTCCATAGAGCTAATTTAAAGTCAAGGAATCTTTGTTTGCATAGAGCTCATTTAGAGTCAAGGAATCTTAGTTTCCATAATGCTTATTTATAGTCAAGGAATCTCAGTTTTCATAGAGCTCATTAGCGTCAAGGAATCTTTGTTTCCATAGAGCTCATAAGAGTCAAGAAATCTTAGTTTCCATAGAGCTCATTTAGAGTCAAGGAATATAAGTTTCCAGAGCTCACTCAGAGTCAAGGAAACTTAGTTTCCATAGAGCTTATTTAGAGTCAAGGAAACAAATATTCTTAGTTTCCATAGAGCTCATTTAGAGTCAAGGAATCTTAGTTTACATAGAGTTCATTTAAAGTCAAGGAAAAATATATTCTTAGTTTCCATAGAGCTCATTTAGAGTCAAGGAAACATATAATCTTAGTTTCCAGAGAGCTCATTTAGAGTCAAGGAAACTTGGTTTCCATAGAGTTCATTTAAAGTCAAGGAAACATATATTCTTAGTTTCCATAGAGCTCATTCAGAGTCAAGGAAACATATATTCTTAGTTTCCAAAGAGATCATTTAGAGTCAAGGAATCTTAGTTTCCATAGAGCTCATTTAGAGTCAAGGAAACATATATTCTTTGTTTCCATAGAGATCATTTAGAGTCAAGGAATCTTAGTTTCCATAGAGCTCATTTAGAGTCAAGGAAACTTAGTTTCCATAGAGCTCATTTAGAGTCAAGGAAACATATATTCTTAGTTTCCATTGAGCTCATTTAGAGTCAAGGAAACTTAGATTCCATAGAGCTCATTTAGAGTTAAGGAAACATATATTCTTAGTTTCCATAGAGCTCATTTATAGTCAAGGAATCTTAGTTTTCATAGAGCTCATTTAACACAAGGAATCTTAGTTTCCATGAGACACTCCCTCTTAATACTGTTGGTGTAATCTTCAAAAATATAGATGGAAACGTTTTTTAAAAAATATCTGTATATTGATACATATTATTTAATGAATAAAAAGCTGAAGGGCCCGGCGTTCTTAAATTCTATTAATCCCCGCCCACCGATGAGTGTCCACAAAAAATTTCAGCCCAATCGGTCTAGCCGTTTGGCTATACGAAACATATATATATATATGAATGTCTTGTTTTATTATATAGATGATATCAAATATATATTTACACTGAAGGCAGTATTGATAAAAGTTTTTTAATGAAACTTTTTTAGTTAAAGGCAAAAGTGAGATTTCAAAGTATTTATTTATATGATGTAATTATACTTAAATGGAAAACATGAGTAATTTCAAGTGACCCTCCATTTATTGAGTAGCATGTCCGATTCGTCCAATGTACCTTTGAAACCTGCATTTCACCAAAGTTTCTGAAGCAAGAAATGCACGACCCACAAATGAAAATAACCAGTTTTCAAAATGGGAAACATGGATAATGGATATCAAATCTAAAATTTCACCCATGGCCCATAAATTATAAGTAGTGCAAATGAACATATTTTAGTGCAATTAAACAAAAAATGTTCAATTGGACAAAAATCTAAAATTTCACCAATTGCCCATAAATTATAGATAGTACAAATGAACATATTATAGTGCAAATAAAAAAAAACTAATGTTGCAATATAATATCTATAGAAAAAAATTAGTCCGTTTGAACAAATTTTGTGTTGGAAATATTCATTTGCACCAACAATTTATTGCACTAATATTTAAAGAAAAAACAATAGTCCGTTAGAACAAATTTTTTGTTACATTTGCAGTTCATTTGCACTTATGTTCAATTGCACTGGTAATATTTACAGAAATAAACATTAGTCCGTTTTTTCCAGAGAAAAGTTCTTCAGAACCAATTCCTGGGAATTTCTATTCCCAAGATTTTCTCAAAAGCTCCTCAGGAATATCTTAACATATTCTAAGCATATTCCTGAGTACATTCACTAACCAGGACTTTGACCCAACAGTAGTGAATAACTTAACAACTATCTTTATTGCCCCTCCAACTTATTAGAAGTATAACCAATTTCTTAACTCAGAACTTTATAGTCATTTTGGATCTTGCTGAAGTTTTCATGTATTTCATTTATTCAGACAACTGAATTGTCAAGAAAAAAATAAAAAAATGAAAAAAAAATAAAATATTTTTAGAAAAAAGATGGTTCTAAAGTAAATCATAATTTTTTTTCCATAAGGATGCAAAGAAAAAAAGATTTAGTTAGGGCAGTGCATAATAGAAGAGAACCTCACAGACACCTATAATTGGAGAAAAACGGAACTTGAAAATCTTTGATGAAGTCCTGAGAATTTTTCAGGAATTTCTGAGAAATATTCCTGTGATATTCTTAGGAATTTCTTGAGAAAAAATCCTGAGAAATTCTCAGGGATTTCTCAAACTTTTTCTTTTATTTAATTCCACTAAAAATCCGTAAACTTAATTGGTGACCGAGTCCTAAGATTTTCTCAGGAATTTCCGGAGAAGTATTCAGGAGAACTTCTCTGAAATTTCTTGGGGTGAAATTTTGGAGAAATTCCCAGGAATTTCTAGAAACTAATTCTCTTATTAAATTCCCCTAAAAATCTGTGAACATGGTGACCAAGTCCTAAGAATTTCTCAGGAATTTCCAGAGAAGTATTCAAGAGAAATTCCCAGGAATTTCTTGAAACTAATTCTCTTAATGTATTCCCCTAAAAATCCGTAAACTTGGTGACCAAGTACAACTAAGAATTTCTCAGGAATTTCCTGAGAAGTATTTGGGAGGATTTCTCAAGAATTTATTGGGGTGAAATTATGATTTCTCAAACTAATTCTCCAATTCCCCTAAAAATATCTAAACTTGGTGACCAAGTAAAACTAAGAATTTCTCAGGAATTTCCAGAGAAGTAATCAGGAGAAATTCTCAGGATTTTCTTGGGGTGAAATTCCAGAGAAATTCCTAGGAATTTCTGGAAACTAATGCTCTTAAAAAATTCCCCTAAACAGGGTGACCAAGTCCTAGGAATTTCTTAGGATTTTCCGTAAAAGTTTTATCGGGGAAATCTGAGGAATTTTGTGGGCCGGAAAATTCGGAACAAATTTCTCAGGAATTTCTCGAAAATGAGTCTCAAAACTGTGATCCCCCAAAAATTTCTCGTCTTATGGACGAATTCTGGAGAATTTCTCGAGAATTTCCGAGGTTAATCAGTTACAAGAAATGATTCTTGACTTTATTGCAAATGCACGTTAGTTAAATCAGACATTAGTGCAAACGATATAGCATCAAAAATCCAATGTTTCGGAACTGTCGTCGTCTGCGGGTTAAGATTTTATCATTTATGGAAACCGCCGAACTCTAGAAAGACTTCTGGCGGCCATGTTGGAAATCAATACATTCAGAAATATCTTTTAAAGCGTCGCTTACTCGTAAAAAAATATTATCAGAAATATGGGACGGAAAAAGAAGAAGCAGACTAAACCTTGGTGTTGGTAAGTGCTTATAATGTCTTGATAATAACTATGACGTTTATAATATAGGGAAGTGATTTACAAAAATTAATATATGGTTGTTCGGTTAGAATATTATATTTACAATTACAACTATATATAATTGAACTTTTCAGACAAACTAAGGGGGTTCAGTCTTAGAATAAGACTTTTTGGACCGAGGAACGAAATCATTTAAAATTAATGGAGATTATTAATGTTAGTAAGTTCCTTGACGCCATCCAANAGGCCGCAGCGACCGGTCCCCTAGCCTGTCTTAGCCGCGGCGCTCGTCCCCTTAGCCGTGTCTTCGCCGCAGTGCTCGGCCCCCCAGACTGTCCTAACCGCAGCGCTAGGCCTAGAAAGTGTCTTAGCCTAAATCTAACCAAACCCTAAATATAAACTAATTTTGTTGAAAAAATCAATAAAAAAATTGATATATAAAATTGATGGGGGAGGGGGGTGTCCAACAAATATCGTTCTCTAGGACAGATCCTAAATTTTCATTTTTTGTCTAGGTACTGTAACAGAATATTTGACGACGAGAAAATTTTGATTCAACATCAGAAGGTATGGCTCACTTAGTACTTGTAATTTAATTTAATTTGTCCTTTTTTCGATATTTAAAAAATTGTTTTGATTAAGGCTGAGATTAAAAACTTATTTTCTCGGACAAATGTTCATCCAAAAATTTTAAATAAGTTTGAAAATTATTAAAAAATAAATGAAAATTCAAAGTATCTTAAATTAAAAATTTTAAATGGTTCAAGGCGGTTTAAGTATTTTTGTCCATTAAAGTGCACCAAAGTTTAACAACTTCCTACTGGCCGCTGCCCTAGAAACTATGCACCCCTCTGACAGTCGACAGTGCAAAGAATATGTTTATTTTCAGGGCCCGGGCTTTCTATTCACTGTATGCAGGTTCACAAGGAGACAATTGACAAGGTAAAAGCGTTTATTAATTTATATTTTGACTCACCCCTGTTGTCGAAACTTTAAAATTTTGTATCTGTTTGAAGCATGCGAACTAGGGTCTTCTCCCTTGGTCCACTGACTCGTCTGATCGGTGATTCTAATCGGTGATTCAAATTTGAATTGGTGATTCAGATATGAATCGGTGTAAGGCATTTCAATTTAACTTATCAAATTCATTAAATTCGGTTCCATCTCCGAAATTAAATTTTTCAATTTAGAAGTGTACGCTGTGGATATCGAGTTTCACCGATGTGGTTTAGCGCCTTCGCACTCAAAGTGTTAACCTGGGTTTGTTTAGGTACCGAACTCTGCTCCAACTCGTGGAAATATTGAGATAGAGATCTACGGTATGGAAGGTATACCCGAAGAGGACATAAAGGTACGTAACCTATAAACTGGGGGTAAATTTTTTTCTTTGACCTCCCCTTTCGGGAAGCTAGGGAATGGTGGCCACCCAACTGTCCCTTTCTCCCGTGTTGCACCTCTGGTTATACCGTATATGTATATTTTAAGAAAAATATACATTATCGTTGACAAACGTCAACTAACCCAAACATAATCTTTCCTCAATATTTTATGATTGTTTTTGATATTTTTGTATATTTTATCAGTTAAATTAAAATAATGTTTTGAAAAATAAAATCTTTCGAAACCATTGTTTAAAATCCTTGTATGAATTTACCAGGCTCATGAGGCGCGTGGAGACGATGATGACGACGGCAGACGAGATAATTCAGATTCTCCAGCAGTTCCCACTCCCCCTCTTCAAGCAGGTAACCCTCCCCCCACAACTGTTTAAATGCGAAGATTATTGCAATTTAACCCTCCCCACTCCTCACTTTAATTTAAACCTCAACAATTAAAGTTTGTTAAATACAGATACTTTGGGAGATCTAATTTCTTTTTGAAAATGTTTAATACTCCGAACTAACATTAAAAGTAAATCTAATCTAATCTACATAATCCTTATTTTGTTCTTTTATTCTACTATATTTTTAACAAATATTTGATAATAATTTGTCTAAAAAGATATATACTTGAAAATGTCTGGAAATAGTTCAATCTCTCCAAATCTGCACTAAACCACAAAACAGATATTTTGTGTTTTCGGCTCATTTATTCCAAAAAATTAAAAGGGATGATTTTTTAACAAAAATATTATTATTTTATTTCATATTTGGTTTATTTTATAAACTATGCCTAGGTCCCCAACTGCCTGCTGGTATGGCCGGTATGCCTGTAGTTCGGCCTGGTGCTCCTTTTATGCCTGGCCCAGGGTTAGTTATAAATCAGTACATAGGATCCGGATCCGTTGGATATTCAACATTTTTACCTCCTGGATCCGGATCCGTTGAATACTCAACATTTTTGACCTCCTGGATCTGGATCCGTTGAATACTCAACATTTTGACCTCCTGGATCTGGATCCGTTGAATACTCAACATTTTGACCTCCTGGACCCGGATTCGCAAAAATATGCTTATCTCAGGGTCAACATTTCTAACAAAACTGTCAAAAACAACTTTTAGTCTCAACCCCTAAATCAAAGGGAGATTACTAAAAAAATTCTTTTGCCTGAATTATTCACCAAGTTTTATCATGTAAAAGCTAAAACAAAACTAAAAAAGAAAAATAATTTTAAAAGTGATATTTTTGGTAAAAAGTATTAAAACGAATAGAAAAAAATTGTAATTCTGAAAAACATACACCCCTGTGCGACTATCCTAATTTTAAATACAAACATTTTTGCGAAATTTTTATTTTCTGTTTCCTAGGGTGGAATTCCTTCAACTTTTAATCAATCTAATCTACCCTATAATTCTTGTATTTTTGCATCAATGAGATCAAGACCTAATTTTCAATAAAAGTACTTACCATTTTTATGTTCTTGAATAATTTTTTGGATAGTGCACCTCTGCATTAATTTTTATTTGGCCTATCTTTTTTATTTGGGTTCAATAATTTCTAATATGATTTTTAAATTATCCTTACGGAACAGCAATTATATTTCAGTATGGGCTGGGGAGGACCTGGTGTTATGCCCGGAATGCCTGGCATGCCCGGCATGATGCCTCAACAAATGCAGTTTCCAGGTATTTTGATACGGCTCGTCCAATCTTTTGATATTAAGTAGTTGTATCAACGTCATTGATTCAACAACATACAAGTTATATTGCATCAAAAAATTACCTCAAGTGCTCTGAAAAAATTTCTTTTTTCTTCCAAATTATCAGAAACGAAGATTAAAAAAAACGCACATTTTAAAACTTGAATCACATCCGGGAAATTTTCAATTTTTTTTGAGTTGGCATTTTAACTTCTTTTTCTATTTTTAATTTTAACATTTGGTTTGATTAGGAGGACATGCCGCAGGATTAATGCAGCCTCAGCAACCTCTCTTCCCATCTGCGGCCAACACAGACGGTGAGTTTTACCCATAGATTTGAATATAATTCTGGGGGATTTTTTATATTATTTTCGGAGATTTTCCGTGGACTGATCAAGTACTTTTTCCAGGCGAAAATATGAAAGCATTTGGTTGGAACAATTCAAATAAGTGGAATAGCGGTTCAAACAATGGTCCAAACAATTGGAACGTTGGGAACGGTTGGACCGGGCCCCCTAACCCTAGATCCAACCCATCTTGGTGATGAGGCATCGTGTGTTTATTTCGCAGTATTTTATCTTTAATCGCGTTGAACCCCCAATACTGTATTACTGTACATTTTGTACCAATTAAAGATCAATAAAGTTTTTTTCGGTTTAAAATCATTTCTTTTATTTAAACTGTTCAACTGTGAGCCCCTTCAAATCCAATGCTTTCATATTTTTACCTTTTTTCTTGTAAAGGGGAGCATAGTTGAATAGTAGAGAAACTAGAGAGAGATAATTAATAAGTTAGTAAAATATCAGATATGATATTTATTTAGATTTATAAGATATACATAGTAGCAGATTCCTTGCCTATTTTAAACAGAGATTAAAGGTATAGGAAGTATATTTCAAAGTTTAACTTAGAGATTCCAAGACCTATTTTAAAGCAGAGATTAAAGGTATAGGAAGTATATTTCAAAGTTTAACTTAGAGATTCCAAGACCAATTTTAAAGCAGAGATTAAAGGTATAAGAAGTATATTTGAAAGCTAAATGTAGAGATTATAAAACTTATTTTAAACAGAGATTAAAGGTATATGATGTATATTTGAAAGCTAAATGTAGAGATTCTAAAACTTATTTTAAACAGAGATTAAAGGTATATGATGTATATTTGAAAGCTAAATGTAGAGATTATTAAACTTATTTAAAGCAGAGATTAAAGGTGTAAGAAGTATATTTGAAAGTTTAACTTAGAGATTCTAAAACTTATTTAAAACAGAGTTTAAAGGTATGGGAATTATATGTGAAAGTTATTTAAAACAGAGATTAAAGATATGGAAAGTTAATTTAAATGTTATGCATAGAGATTCTAAGATTTATTGAAAGAAATATTAAAGATATAGAAAATATATTTAAAAGTTACAAGAAAAAAGTTATTACACTTATAGAGATAGTTGAAGAGTTTAAAACTGGAAATTTAGAACCGTGGATTTAAAGAAATTGCAAAACTGTTAAATGGAAAAATATTAAAATCAAATCAGATGTTCAGAAGAATAAAATAATTTTTTCTCAGTTGTTAGGTATGTAATTTTTTTAGGTTTTAATCGCTGAGTATATTTTTGGGTAAAGAGTAGGAAAAAGAATGAAAAACTATACCTTTTCTTATCAAATTTTTCTTTTTTTCTACATATCTTCAAAAATTATCCCCCCCCCCCCCCACCCATTAAAAATATACACCCCTGTAAAAGGGCAAAATGGTAGACTTCATTCATACGAGAAAAAAATAGGTAGATTTGAAGGTGTAAAAAGTGAGATGGTAGGTTTAAGACATCCGAGAGAAATAGTGGGTAGATTTAAAAGGTTTTTGTGAATTGGTAGATTTAAGACATACGAGAGAAATAATGGGTAGATCTGAAAAGTGTTAAATAGTGAATTGATAGATTTGAAAGTTGTAAAAATTAAATTGGTAGATTTATGGCATACAAGAGAAATAGGTAGATTTGAAAAGTGTAAAATGCTGTGGTAGATTTATGGCATCCAAGAGAAATAGGTAGAGTTGAAAAGTGTAAAATAGTGAATTGATAGATTTAAGACATCCGAGAGAAATAGTGGGTTGATTTGAAAAGTGTGAAATGGTGAATTGGTAGATTTTAAAGTTGCAAAAAAAGTTAATTGGTATATTTAAGACATACGAGAAAAGTAGTGGGTAGATTTGAAAGAAAAAATAAATTGGTAGATTTAAGTGGTACGAGAAAAATAGTAGAGTTGAAAGAAAAAGTTAAATGGTAGATTTAAGTAAAACTGAAAGGTAGTGTAGATAGTGTATTTAAGTCATATAAATAGAAAGAGATTAATTTTGAGAGAAGTTTTAAGAAGAATTTATCAATTTGATAAATATTCTCTGCATAAACCTATTCTACCTACTTGATAGATGTCTAACTAGGAAAACCTACCTTCCCTGCATACAGTGATGATGCTGAGAAACCAGCTCTGATAGCAACCACAGGTAGATTATACAGGGTGTCCGAATAAACATGGTATTTACATGACATGACTTCTATATCGTCATTGTTTAAAGCGGGATTATTTCGTAAATATGATTTTGTAGCATCACAGTTAAAACTACTATGCCTCGGGATTTCCAAAATGTGATCTTCCATTTTTTACCTTCAAAATCTTTCATTTTTTACCTTCAAAATCTTCCATTTTTCACCTTCAAAATCTTCCATTTTTCGCCTTAAAACTCTTTCATTTTTCTCCTTCAAAATCTTCCATTTTTCTCCTTCAAAATCATCCATTTTTCACCTTCAAAATCATCCATTTTTCACCTTCAAAATCTAACTTCCATTTTTCACCTTCAAAATTGACGGTGATGTTAGGAAACTTGTCCAGATTCCAGTTTATTGAAAATCAACAAAACAGCTCAAATTTCAAAGATACAAAGAATTGAGACCACATTTTAGAAAGCTTATTGTAAGTTCAATATTTGTTTGTTGCATGTAATTTATCAATTATCGGAAATCAAAGACGATATCAAGTCTTCTTTCAACATCATGTTTATTGGAACACCCTGTACTAACCCTGTATCTGAAGCCAGGAATCAGCTCGGTTTTAACAACCACCCCCTTCAAAAATAGGCTTTTACACAATCAATATTTTTAGGCTTTCAAAGGACTTCACAAAAATCTGATAAATTTAACATATTTCAATATGGTACTTTTATGTACAAGTATACTCTGCTTGTCTGACTGTCTGTGTGTTTGTATCCAATTAACGCCAAAACGGCTGAACCGATCGGGCCCAAATTTTGTGTGAAGCCTCATATTACCCCAGGAAAGTTTTATAAATGCTCAAAATGACACAAATTTGTATTTAAAAGTTTTCGATTTTTGTAAAATTTTGTAAATGCGTAAAAAAATATTATTAAATTTTATATCGTACAACGAGAAGATACTCACAGATAGAGCCACAACGAAAAGTTGAATTAGAAGATTCTAAATCTAAGGGATTCTAAAATGCGTTTTTAAAATCGAATTATTTGCAGGAGTTAACACGAAAATTATCCATCCACCGGAAGACATATCTTTAGTAAGTATATTTTCATCATAGAACAGAACCATTCAACTTTTTAAAGTTAGGAAAAAATTTGTTAAAGAAATAAATTTAAATTTTAGATTTTTGTTGAAATTGTTACTATTTTTGTGCTAAAATGTTCGTTTTTTTAACGAAATATCGTTAGGAGTTATGAACTGTTTTATTATTTGTAATTTTTTTTGGTCACTTTGATTTGACATATAATCCTTTTGTTTTGTTCTTGTTTCAAAATTTTCTTGTTATTTTTGAAATTGTTATATTTATTATTCATTGTTAGGAGGAGCATCGATCTTCCTTACCAAAATATCGACCACCCCCTCCCCCTGTTCCCCCTGCTCCTTCTCCTGTCATGGAACAGCAGCCCCAGGTCATGATACTGCAGGCTGGTCAACCTATGATTAATCTTGCGCCACAGGTAAACTCGAGAACCAAGGTTGTATAATAAGGATGTTTACTCTCGATGGGCTCTAATGCACGGAAAATGTGAAAACAGATAGATAGATAAAAACCTGATATGACGTAACTCTCGCCTCTTTAATCATTGGTGTCATATGAGGCTTATATCTACCTTCCTATCTTAGGAGACGACATTTTCCGTTCATTGGAGCGCATCGAGAGTAGCCGACCTTATTATACATAGACAACTTTGTCGAGAATAGAGACCTTGGGTCGAAACTTTCAATGACTCTTTTCCATAACGTCTGAGCTTCGAAATCTTTGAGCAATTGCTGTCACGATAACTCATCGACCTTGAATTTTGAAAGATTTACTATACAACAAATGTTTCTCCTCAAGTATTACATATTTTCATTATTGGTTTTATGTAACTAATCTTTAGTTAATAAAGTTCTGATAATGTATGGACTTTATTTTGTTCTATTCTACTTTCTCACGATATTCCAAATCGCTTAAAATGTACTAACCTAGTCTACTGATCTTGCAATCCAATAATTTATTTAAGTAAGACTGAAAGCCAAAAATATTCCCCCTGAAAAAAAATTTGTTTTTGTTACAAAGGCGGAAAGTCGACTTGAAAAAAAAACGGTGAAATTAACCGTTAACACTTTCAGATGGACCCTAGACAATTTTATCCCGCTGTCAGCTCTATGGGAGTACGTATTTTACAAATTTTAATTAAAGGGGGGGGGGAAGTTATTTAAAAAATTTAGTTTTGGTTTATAATTATTAAAAATTTAGATGAGCCTTCCTCAGCACTATTTCCCAACAGTTTCATCTATGAGCTCAGTACGTATTTATCTAATGGACTAAAAAATTACGAGTTGTATTTTTATTCTGATGTTAAATTACATACGCATTAAAAATAGTGTTAGGTATTTTCCCAAAGGCGACTTCCCAAGTGACAATTTCCAAAGCGACAACTTCCCAAAGGTTAGGTTAGGCCTTCGGAGGCGCTGCAGGCTGAAAGGTGGGCCGAGCGCTGTGGCTAGGAAGGGCCTGAGGACCGAGTGCTGCGGCCAGAATATACCAGGGGACCGAGCGCTGCGGTTAGGATGGACCAGAGGGTCAAGCGCTGCGACTAGGACTGACTTGGGAACAAGTTGCCGCTTGGTAAATGGAACACTTGGGAAGATTCCATTAGGGAAAATACCTTTAGGAAGTTGCCGCTTTGAGAAAAGCCTTTGGGAAAGTACCTAACATCTATAAAAAAGCATTTGCCTTTTTTTGATTTGTTGGACTTAAGATCGGTTCAGCCGTTTGGACGATCGACCGATCTGTCCACAACTTTCCGATACCTCCAGATAGGTTTTTAGCGGACGGTAACAATTTAAAAGAGTTTTTAAATTTAAAAAATGACAAATCTTAAAAATGTTTTATTTTTTATCAGTTTCATTAAATATAGAAATGTTGGTATAGTTTTTGTCAAGACAGAGGACTTTTCCGTTGTCTNGGGTAACTTCAGAATTTAATCCCTTGCACCAATTTGTAATCATTTAGATTCAACATCAGCAAAACATGTACAACGCAATCTCTACCATGAGCTCAGTATGTTTTTTTTCAGTGCACATATTTTTTGAATTTTTCAGTTTTCATGAAAAGTAAATTTTTTAGATTGGACAACCTCAACCTCAATATTTCCCTACAGTTAGTTCAATTAGCGCTGTAAGTATTTTTATTATTACACATTTAAAAATATATTTTTGTCTTTCCGGGTATTCAATGCTTTTTATCATAAACCCCTGGTTTTTAAGTTTTTTAATCATGTAATGTCCACTCATAGTCATCGAATACATTTAAATAAACAGCGTACATTTCTTAAACAATACATTTAATAGAAAACATTTCATAAATAGTACATTTCATAGAAATCATTTCATTAACAGTACATTTCATAGAAATCATGTCATATACAGTACATTTCATAGAAAACATTTCATAAACAGTACATTTCATAGAAAACATTTCATAAACAGTAAATTTCATAGAAACATTTTATAAACAGTACATTTCATTGAAATCATTTCATTAACAGTACATTTCATAGAAATCATTTCATAAATAGTACATTCCATAGAAATCGTTTCATAAACAGTAAATTTCATAGAAATCATTTCATAAACAGTACGTTTCATAGAAATCATTTCATAAACAATACATTCCATAGAAATCATTTCATAGAAATCATTTCATAAACAATACATTTTACAGAAATCATTTCATTAACAGTACATTTCATTGAAAGAACGACATTTCATAGAAATCATTTCATAAACAATACATTTTACAGAAATCATTTCATTAACAGTACATTTCATTGAAAGAACGACAGGACATTTCATAGAATCTCAAACTATCGTTCTTGGTGAATAATACACAGTTATTTTTACCCTAAAAGAAAAAAAATTCTCAGCCTATTTTTAAATTTTGTTATCTAAGAAATGTCCAAACACCAAAAAAATTAGATTAATTAATTTATTATTGCAGATGATGCCGCGGCCCACACTAGTCCAGGGAATGCAAGGCATCCCAGTCAGTGTTCAAGGTATTCCTGGACACCCCCTGCAGGGACTTCAAGGACATCCTATGCAAGGACTGCCAGCCCATCTACAAGGATTGCAAGGACACCCATTCCAGGGAGTTCCTCAAGGAATGATTCAAGCTATGCCAAATGCATCTATGCCCAGTATAATGATGTCCCAGCCCCAGGTAAGGTTGTTTTTTCCCTTTAAATCTATACAAACCATCCCGTCCGGGTAAAACTTTGGGAAATGCGAGGGTACTTAGTTTTGTTCTTATCCTCAAGTGCTAAACATAATCAGTCTTAAAGATAAACTTTATCAATTGTGGGATAAAAGTAATTTTAAAATTTTTGTTAAAAACATACAAAGATTATTTAAACACTGCACAATATTCTGCCTGTAAAATGTTGATGAGCTATTGGCATAATTCACTTTTTTTCTGACGAACAACATGACTTATTAAAAATATCTTTCAAGGACAAATATTTTTGGAAATTTAATAATTTTATATTTAAGTTGTTTGCGCAGAGACCTCAGATGATCAGTTTACCTGGGCAACAGCAAGGTGAATAATATTTTTATTTGGGAAACTTTATACAGATCCGATCTTAGCTCTAGGGGAGATACAACCCCTTCTCTAGATTGAAGTCCGTGGCTAGTATCCTTCAAGATCTTTATTCAATAGTTGGAAGAAACTCCACCAATTAAAGCTCATCATTCGTTTACTTAATTAGAATGCTGCACTCTGATGGCTTAATTTTTTATAACTGCAGATGTAATAATCTTTTTCTGATTTTAACTCGGGTCTTATATACTAGATTCTGCCCAAAAGAAATTTTAGGATCTAACGGACTGCTTTCTGATTTTTCTTCAACTAAGAAAGGGCTGCCTCTTCCCTATTTTTCAGTTATAGGGAATTAATTTCATACCAGCATATTGGGGGGCTTAATTTCCTGATTTTATTTTTCTTGGCTACAGATCTACAGAATCCGATTACCAGGATAAGAAATGGTGTTTTAACTTGACATTTCCCAGATTCGTGAGAGAGTTGGCCGATGACAACTTAGGTTTGTTCGGGATCAAACATTTTTCACATTATGTGATTATGTTGCATATCCTTTGCTCTAGAGTAAAACTTTTAAGTATTCAAGCTTGAATTCCTTCATATTGGGTAATTTCATTCAAATCGTAACCAAGAGTAAAGCAAAGAATATGCAATTAAACTATGCAGTGTATCGACATGCCCAGCTTTTTTTACCGGTTGCAAACCATAAATAGAATAGTTTTTCGAGGAAGTAAGGTAGGTTTACAAGGAAACATCCTTGACGGTAAGTAGTCCCCTTCATTGGGAACGGTTTGCATTCCGTTTAAATCTGCTAGATCAATTCAAGTTGGGCATGCTCTTTAGACTGAAAACGGGGTTAAAGTGAGCTCAATTAACTTATGCATTTAACAAAACTTTTATGATTCGCTTTGCTTAGGTTTTCAATCATCTGGACTGATCCAAATAATTTTTTCTTAAATTTTTTTTTTATTTATCTAGTTTTTTTACTGGGTGGGTTCCAAGTATTGAGTTCTCTTTCTCCCTGTAGACATGTTACTTCAGTTTTCCCATCACAGTTTTCTCACATTGTGCTAGAAAGGGTTCCAGGGGATTGAGATATTAAACGTTTTATGATTGCCAAGTTTGCCGGATTGGAAATAAAAACAAAAATGGATCCAATAATTTAAAATCTAGATTACTTGTTGCGTTTTAAAACCAAATTAACAGTCAGTCGATTTATGAAGTTTTCCACCAGATGAATTTGGCAATTCTAAAATGTTAACACTTGATAAAAATGTTTGAGTCGGTTTAACTTAACCAGTGTCATGGACTAATACCCCGGTTTACTTTGATGTATTTGCTGTATATTAGTGTAGAACATAGGTTAATTTGAGGTCGGAACTGGTGTATTGTTAATCCCTTCAAATTAGTATTTTGTGTGGCGGAACGGATTAAGTTAAATCAATTTTGGATAGCTCTGTAATATCTGAGGATGCAATCAAGGAAAGCTTTGTTGACTCAATATTTTAATTTAACCAACGACCATTAAATAGAATATAAGCATTTTTTACAGATTCAGTTATAATCGCTTAAAATTAAAAGTGTGGATTAGGCGCTGTAGATTAGCTCTATTTTGTACAAAAGTTTCGACCTTTGGTAATTATTTCCAACTGAAGAGGTTAAATTGTCCCTTACAAGTGTATTATATCTCTTCCTCTGCGGGTGCTTTGTCAAAACTGTTATTTTTGGCATGAGTGTTTTCCAATACTGAGTGACAGTGAAATAAACTAAAATTTTAGTTTTAAAACGTAAATTTACTTGCTGTAGTAGTCGTTTATGCCCTAGTATACTGTACAAATAATAAAAAATGATAAATGCCTGGTATGGCTGATTCCACACTAAGGTTAGTACCCCTTGGGCAGGTAGGTTGGGTACCACTAAACTTTCGTGAATGCTTCTCTGCCAACTCTATGGCACTGTCAATTTCTTTGCCTTGTATAATTAGTCCACTTATATTAACCCCAAATCATCAGAGTTTTTGAGGTTCTCAACAACAGCTCACCTTTCTCAATAATTGATGTTTTATTTTTGTGCGAATCCCTTAACTCTGCTGATTTTAAACTTGTGGTTGGCAGGTGTTGTAAAGACTTGGATTGCCATGTGATTTTTTTTTGTTTTTGAGATTTTATATTTTTTATTAAGGTTAAATTATTGGTCGTCATTACATGGAATTTTAACTTTTTTTTTGAATGAATCACAATGGCATCAAGTCCTTTAATAACATGTTACCAATATAGTTTCACAACTTGCAGCTATGGTGCCGGGACCACTGGTGTTGGGAGGTGTCAACCAGATGGGAGGACATCTTGGCATGGGTCTCATCCAGCATGGCAGTCCTTTTGGTCTCCTTGGGGGACTAGGGATCCCAAGATTCAGATGACAAACACAGGACCTCCTGGGACTAGGAGGTCCGTCTCTAGAAGTTGATGGTACTTCAGGTCTTGGAGCCGTCAATGTAGGAGGAGCAGGGCTTCTCCGGGCTCCATCACAATTGCAAGCAGTGGGACAACCAGCATTCCAACTTGGACTAGCTGGCCATCCAAGCCTGAGCACATCTCTAGGACTGGGAATGCCAATAGGTTACCCAGGACTAGGAGGAGCTACTAACGGGCTGAGTAGTGCCACAGCAAATCTGATGGCACATCCTTTACTTGGATTAGCCCAGCAGTCCAGTGGGAATGTTGTAATGCTTCCAAGAATACCATGAAGATTTGCGTTAGAACTTATTTATTTTATACTTGCTCTGGTTGTGTTAGCAAACTATTCATGCTTAAATATTTAGATTCAATTATTTTGATCAAACAAATCTTAGTTGTTATAATTTGGGCATTTTTTGTTGTTGCTACTTTTAGAATCTCTTGAGTTCTTTTTGTAATTAATTTGTTTATAATCACCTGGAATTAACAGTTCATCATTGTACAGAGGGATCTAGATATTTGATAAATTTCAAATATTTTGGAAAACTCGGAAATATATACTTCTTGTCTGCATGTAATTAACTCTCTGGTGAAATAAACATTTTTTTTAAAGTTGCATATTCTGTTCTTGTCTTCTAGTTTTCTATTAATTTTGAAGTACTTTTTACTAAACATGTAGTTTTTAAACCTAGTGTAAATTCATTAATTTTCAATGCTTATGTATTTCCTAATAAAACAAATCATTTATTATTTATTTTTTGTTCTATTTTTTAAGATTCTGAATTCAAATTAAGTAGTATTTACATGAAATCTCAAAATCTATATAGTGGAAATTTAAAGTATCGAACATCCGATTAATTCGTTTGGTACAATCTGAAGGTCTCGATATTCCTACTTTTTTTTGTAAGAAAGGTTTTGAACCTTTCAGAACTGATTTCCTCCACTGATCTATTATATTTTAACTAAAATTTACAAGACGAATATAAGCAAAAAAAAACTAACCTTAAAATGATAGTTTTTGGTTCGCTTTTTGCAAATTCCTTTTGTTTGGGTCAAAATTTGGCACAGTGAGGACAGTATATGTTTAGAATAAACAATTTTGGTAAATGTAAATCTTTTCAGATTTTATTAAACCTTTTAGTAGTCTAAAAACATAAGTATTGTGGACAGTTATTACCGAATTTCAACATGATCTCAACAAATCGAGGAAGGCTGATGGGAAGAAAGAAATCTGTTTTTCTTATATCTACATAATTCTTGAATATAAGTATTCTAGAGCTGGTCTTAATTTTAAACAAACGGCGAAAATCGTTAATTTTCTTTTCACTTTTGAACAGGCCGCAAGGTAGAAAAAAAGGAAGAAACAATAAACTTGCGTCAAAGCCAACCTATAATAAGTATTTTTTGGAATTATATTAATAGTTTCTATAGTGAAACCAGAAACTTAAAACACACTGCTGAAAATGGACCAAGTCAAAACACATAAACTTTTTCTTTGGATACGATAATATGCAGGCCACTGAGTTAAATTCTCAATTTTCAGAAAATGCCACCTACGGAATTTCGAGCAAATTAATTTTTAAGAAATTGTATAAATCATGTGCATTCAACGGTTTTAAAAATATTAGAAAAAGACAGAAAAATCTTGAATTATCTTTGAACCTACAGTTACGACTGAGTTTATACTTAAAAATGCACTTGATTTCTACAATTTCTTTATAATGGAATTAATTAAAATTCTTAAGGGTCCTTTTCTGAAAATTTAGATTATAACTCAAAAGCCTGCATATTGATATATTCCGAAGAAAAAAATAGGTGTTTTGACTTGAAACCTGATGGTTCATTCTCAGCAGTGTGAAAAGCAATACTTAAGTGCATTTGATGTTATTGCATAGTAAATAGCTTTTCTATTAAGTTTTCAAATCACTTTCTCAGTGAAATGAATAATTTTACTCTGCACAATTGCTCCGTCTGTCTCGTGTTCATTGGACCAATTAGTCCCAACTTGAGTCTGAAGTCTTCTACGTATTCCAAAGTTTACTGGATATCACTGTGTTGTGGAAATCTAGTTGTGGGGTTGCCTATGCCTTTACACAAATGATGAGACTTCAGTGACAATTTCGTAGAATTTAGGCAGTCTTCTCTTTACATTCATGGTCCCCTACAATTGTAATATTTTAGGACAATTTTTGAGGAGATTTTAACTCGGGTGCCGGGAGTGCCAGGACTAGCATAGAAACTGAATTCGGAGCAGAGATACAAAATGACGGACAAATTCTTCCGAACCTCCCCCAAACAGTCTTCCGGGAATGAACTTCTGTTTATAATCGTAAATTTCTATTTAAAACGAGATTAATTTGACTATTTAAGTACGGTAGTTAATCTAAAGTATCCTTAACATTTTCATATTGATGTTTTTCTTTTTTATAATCATTTTACAAGATCTGGAAGAAAATTGCTTTTATAGATTTTTTTTCTCAACAAATGTTGAAATAGCTGGCTTTTTTCATGAATAGCTTTAATTAATAAGCAGACAAATAAAAAATATTCTTCATGAAATGTTAATTCTATAAAACATTGCCATTAGTAAATTTTCTTTCTACAGGGTGTCCCAAAAAACATGGGAATTCAGTGACGAATTCGAAATCGTCTTTGTTATGAATTAGCATTGTAATACCTAATTTCTAAAGCCATAATACTATTATGTCTGCTAGAGTTTATTTTATGAAAAGACTGTAAAGATCTGTCTATAATCTATCTTCGCAAGATGAACAGTGAAGACGGACAAGTTTACTCTGTTTGTATACTGCAGTTTTCTTGTTTTACTAAGTACAACTGTATGCAGTTGCAAAACATAAACAAACAAAATGTGAACATGGCAGACAGTACTCTTACAGATTACAGCTTTCTCAGTAGGTATCATTATACTAAATCAAAGAATTATTTATAAAGACGATATCGAATTCGTCACTGAATTCCCATGTTTATTGGGACACCCTGTAGTTATTGAGATATTTAAGAAACAAAACTTTTTGTTTGTTGTTGATCTAAACATATTTTAACAATATATTCTAAATGTGCCTATGCAAAATATATATAAATAGATTATTTTTGCTGTTATTTGTACATTTTGATCAAGAAAAAGATTTGAATAGTAAAATTAATCAAAATTTGTTTAATATTACTCAACTAAAATATCGGCTAATACAATAAAAGAAAAATGTCAAAAGACGAAAGAATGAATGTCATATGACAAATAAACAAACTTTGACACATGCCAAGAGACAAATGTGTAAACTATCAACAAGTTTTGTTTAATTGTAATTTTGGAAAATATTTAACAAAATTTGAGTAATGAAAGAAGAAATTTGAAATGTGAAAAAAGAATTTTGACGTCTGATGCGTAAGACCAAAATCTCATTTTTTAGAGTGTACACACACATTTTTACATAAATTGTTCGATTTCGCATCAAAATGATTGTATTTTTGCGAAACAAATAAGATTTTGAACTTCAGGTCAAAAATTTGAATGAATTACCGAAACTTCAAACAAATTTTTAGCATATGCAAAATTTGTATCCTAATTGAGACAAGGGTTTTTTGCATATAGAAGGTTACCCACAAAGAAGACGACCTGAAACTTTCTAAATATGTCGATTTAAAAGTGAAATATCAATTGTACTAATAATTGATCGGAAGCACAGTGCTATAAATAGGTAAAATGAGATTCGGAAGCTGTGAAGTTGCTTTCCCTCCCTCATTATTGGAACTTCACGAAAAACATGTTTGGGTTGTTCTTAATTATTTCTAAGGGTGACATACACAACCCACTTCCATCATCTTCACTTCTGTCGTTAGGTGTACAATAAACATGGAAAGGATGAAATGACCTTTGGATCCTCCTGATACACTGAATGCCCTCTAAGCCCTTGAGAAACCGTCTCCTCGCTACCTCTCTAAGCCTACCTCCATGGCCCGCATTTTGGTCTCCAAGTAAAAGATATTTTATATTTATCATCAAAAAAAAACTTTTTTTCAAAAAATCTCAACATCCTAAAATAATTTTTAATGAAACATAAACTTGGTTTGAAACGTCTATTTTAATTCATTAACTTGTGAATAACTATTGCATTTTATAAAAAAAAAATATATTCTTCTGATGTATTCTATTAATGAGTTTAACTGTATATACGTATATTTTAAAAGTGTATCTTGTACAAATCAAACTGTAATATAGCACAAATTTACAAAACAAAAAAGTTGTAGAGTATTTTACTATTAATGCTTTGTGTAACAAGTTGAGATCAATTGAATGAATTAATATTTAAACTTTGTGGATTCTTAAAATTTCATGGATTTTACTATGAAGATTGAAGATTGAAGATGTATATTTCGATTTTTTGGTTGGTGTGAAGCCATAGAATGTGAATAAAAAGTAAATGTAGCAAGCGTAGATCAAAAAGAGGAGGCATGCAAGAGACACAGAGACGGTCTTGCGGGGCTTGGAGGTGTTTCTGCACATCATGAGGCTCCGGAGGACATTTTGCGGGGCTGGTGGCAGCTCTGCACCCCCTCCCTCCTTTGAGCGGTTTTATAAGATTCAGAAGTTGGCCTACCTTACCTCTAATTTTTACGGGGATATCAAATTTTTAGACAGTTTTGAAGCTATAATGGTGTTAATAATAAATGGGAATCTGGAAAATTTCTCAATATCTGTCAATTTATAAAATATGCAGAACTTGCACAGACCTCATTTTAAATTTTGGTGACAATCGTTTAAAGATTCAAATATATATAATTCTATTCAATATAAATGCTGTGTGATATAAGACGAATATAGAAGTATTGCACTTAATTCCCATTTTTTTTGCAGCACATATTGCAGTGCAGAGAATAATAGAAAAGGCTTTTTCTTCATATAACGGGGTTACCCACAAAGGATGAGACTTTTGAGAGGACTGTATGGAAATGGAATGTAATATTGTCAGTTTCCTTGTATTAAAGATTCTATGCAACTGCAAACGTATTTCATTAAAATTATAGCCCATTTTTAGGCAGTGTAAAAAAATATCTTTTATTAATTTTCAGGGGGGGGAGGGTCGGGGGATAAAACATTTCAGTTCAGCATGCTTCGTGCTACTTCGCTTGTAATTATTTCTCCGATATCTTCATGTTTTTATTGTAATCTCTTAAAGTAAAATGTGCATGGAACACATTTTTTATGAATATAACCCGAAAAAGACTCTATATTTCAAAGATTCTGAAGAAAAGACGACATGTCCTTAAATAATCAGCTGCTTATATGTGTACAATAGTATTAAGAAAATATTGGCGCGAGAAAGATTAGTTAATAATAATTGCATTGAATTGTACGGCAAAATTCTAAGCATTTGTCGTGTGCTTGGTGATAATTGTGAGATACTAGACAGTCGACTGTCGATCTGTAAAACTAAAAATCTTTCTTTGAATGAACAGTGAACAGGACGCCATTGATCGTTCAGTGACCTTAATATAGCCATGTTTCATGTAAACCTAATAAATATATAATATATTGTCAGGTTATGATATTTAAATATAAAAATGTATTTATATCAGTCCATTTTCCAAAAAGCTAAAAGTTAACAAAATCTGACAACTCAAAGTGGGTCAAAACAAAGATTTAGTTGGTTTCAAGAAAAAGTAGTCATTCAGGCAGTGTGCCTGAGGACTCAGACAGTTAGTGTTAAAGCCCAGTGTTAGACCTAAAGGGAGGGCTATGGGTGTTAAGAAAAAGACAGAAAAGTTCAACAGCCGAAGATTAATACATTATGAGTTCAGTAAAAAAATACAAGGGGGGTCAAATTGACCCCCCCCCCCCAGCAGGAATAGGGTTAATGATTATTTTCAACATAATGAAGTATTAATGTACATAATTTCAGATATTTAAGAATGACTTGAGTATAAACTTTAATAAAAATGGATAAAGGAACTCTTCTTGCCTTCTTTAAACCTATTTCACGGTAATAACCAATTCATTGCTGTGATATTGCTTTAAAGAGTCACTGAAGGCGTTTGAATTACAATTAGCAGAGGTGTATCCCGTAAACTTTAGCCTTAACAGTCAGTTTATCGTCTTGGGCAATCACATTTGCATTATTTTGTGTTCAGTTATGTAAGTAATTTCAAGTGCTCTTTCATGTCTGATCCACAACGGTACCCTTTGAACCAGACACCGACATCTCTCTCATGGTTACTCAGACAAAGGGTATAAGGATCCCACTGTTAATTTGATATCATGTTGATATTTGTTGCTATGGACAAATTAGATAAACGGATACATTTTGTTGTGGTACCTCACATGACATAAGGAATGGTTGATGGATGGTTGAAAATGAAAGCTTTGTCCAGAAGTAAAGTTGATTAAACAATTTTGGGGTGCAATTTACGCAAACAAAAAATTGCGAAATTTTATGTTACGATGTTCAAAGAAGAAATGACAACTTTAAAAAGAACTGTTAAAATCTAAACGTTTTATAGAAAAGAGGTGCAAAGCGCCCTGAAAGCCTGATTTATTGATGAAGTGTCATTATACATTCAATGAAACTAATTTTCTTAATGTATAGTCCTAAATCTGGTTTGTTGTCAACGCCCGAGGGGAAGAACTTGGAGACCTTAGAAAACCCTGATTCTGAACCCTCAGATTCCATCAAAAAGACTGAGAACCCTGTTCAAGAACCCCCATGTTCAATCCGGAGTACGGGGAACCCTGATCTTGAACCCTCAGGTTCCATCCGGAGTACAGGGAACCCTGATCTTGAACCATCAGGTTCCACCCCGAGTACAGGGAACCCTGATTCTGACGATGGAACAGAAAGTTCTGATTTACAAACCAAGAACCTAGAACCAGGTGTTCAAAATGTTCCAGAACCTGGAACCAAGGAGAAAGTGCAGAATCAATCAAATGAAAAGGAAAGCAATTAATTAATGTAAAAAAGTTTAGTAATTATTATGTATGTCGTTTAGGACTTAAGTTCTCGCTTTTTTATTAACTTTTATAATCTAGCTGACTTGGTATTTTTGTCAAAATTATTATCCCTCATTTTCCTAGCGTAGATTAGTACTAAACCTAAAGAACTTCATCAAAATTCAGGGGATTTGGTGTATTCTGCTCCATTTTTTACTTCCATCCTTAAGAGATTATTTTAGAAAAAATACCTTTTTTATAATTAAATATGCTTGAAGGAAAGTTCAGTAGAAACTGAAGGAAAGGACCAACAGGATAAAGATGAAGAATCTAAGAAAATGAATAATAATTCATTACCGAAAAGGTATTGTTTTAAGAAAATTGGATAATATAAGATAATGAAAGTTATAGTGATATTAGATTTCTTTGTGGTTTTGATATGTACGCAAACTTTCTTATTTGAATCCTGAATAATTTCTATTTGTAATATTATCCCAACTTTCCACGTGATCATTATCCAGGCAACCAAATTTATTTACACATTTATTTATTATTATTGAATTATATTTAATATTGGACTAAACTTATTTAGTCCAGCATTTAAGATCATTGACTTAAATCTGAGTTTGAACCTTTTAAATATGCGGAACAAATTGATTCAAATTCCTTTCCGCTCTCAATTATTAGTTCAAAGGTTTGATAAATAGTTTGATTTTTAGTTCCGAGGCCGAATCTATGGAATAAAAAAATTGCGTCACTGATCTGCCAAAAACTGGTTTGAATTGAGCACTTAAGTCTCGAGACACTGAATACAATTTATAGTGGAACCAACCATTCTGAACCGCGCCTCATATTTGAGCGGCGGCTCAAATTCTTAATATTCGGCCTCCGAGCAATCAATTAATCAAAATCATTGGAACAAGCTTGTTAATTTTTGTTTTCTTTATTTGTGTTTAAATTAGGAAAAGAAAAACGGAGGACGTTGAAGAAGATCAGGAGATGAGAAAGAAAATAAAAAAATCCGGCGACACGTCCACCTCAGAAAGCCTAGGACTGAAACAGAACTCCATTCAGCATTTCTTCAAGAAGAGTAGCGGAGATGCGAGACCTGATCCAAGTACTCATGTTTCTTCCAGATTATTCAACAAAAAGAGAAAACGAGTTCGCGTGATAGACAGTGATTCAGATAGTAATATTTCGTTGGATTTTAACGATGCTGATACTGTAGTGACCGAAGACACACCTGAGAACACTGTTGATACTACTGACATCCTTGATACAACAGTGGAGCAAAACGTGAAACCATCAAACCAAGTTGAAGATAAGAAATCTGTGAAACCATTTCAGAATTCTACGATAGCATCCGGGAGCCCAGGTGTGAAGAATGCCTTTACAATGATGATGAAACGGAAAGAAATTCCTCAACCAGTTCTTGATGAAACCTCCAAACACTTAGAAGAAAATAAAAAGATAACTTCAGAACAAACTGAATCTAAAGAGAAACATATTGAGACGGTTGAAAAGGAAGAACAACAAAATCCGCCTAAAATTCCGGATGTGAACTCTAGTAAAGATCAGAACAAGTTCATAGCGGCTAAAGTTGATAAAGAAGAAGTAGACGTCAAAGTAGAAAGCGTTGATAAAGAATCTGCGAAGAAAGTGGACACAGACAGTTACAAGCCCATTAAAGTACTCATGGAGACTCCAACTAGGAAATTTAAGGTATTTTTACAAATACTTTCTGTAAAGTTTGAAATGGAATTGACGTTTTCTAATAATTACTAACAGCTTTGTGCTGACAACCATTGGGTGCCGGTGGACATGAAAAAAAGTTTGACCCTTTCAAGTTTATGGAAGAGATTGGTTTACAATGTTGATTTCAGGATGCAAGACTAAAGAATATGCTCTCTGTATTGAGTTCTATCAAGAGTGATGATGAATATGAAGATGTTGAAATGATTGAACTGGATTTTACCCCCAAGTCTAAAAAGTAAGATATCTTTTAGATTAAATATTAAAATCAGAGTTACATCCATTTTTAATTTTTCCAAGCTTCAAAATCAGGGGAGTATATTCTTACTAGAAGTTGAATTGTCCCCCCCCCCTGGCATTATTGTCCTGAATGTTCCCGGAGGGGAACATTTTTTTCTGTCTTTTTATCGAAAACTAGCTATTTTTGCCACTAAATCACTAACTTTACTATATTTAAAGTCATTTCGCATTATTTCCTTGATTGTTATCTTAAATTTACAATTATTCAGTCCTTCATGCCACATTTTTTACCCAGGGCCAGGGGTGTTTTTTCCCCAAAGTCACATCCCAAACATAAGGTTTTTTTGGACCGGGCGAAGCAGCAGCGCAAACTTCAAAGAAGTTTTCTGCGGGTGGGGGGCTTTGCATGGGGCAGAGCCACCCTTGCGGAGAAAATTTTTATATTTTGGTTGTACAATGGAGTGTTTTGCTGCCCTAAAAAGGTCAAACACCAGGTCCCCTCTAAGATTTTTTTGAAATTCTTAAAGCCCTTTTCAATCTATTTTTTTCAGTCATGTATGCGTACGGTAACAGAATAGCTTTTTTATTGGTGGCAAAACATTATATTGATTTTAGGGGGAAAATTGGATATTTTTCCCCGATAAGGTTTAGCATAGTTTCAAACCTGTGTGATAATATTTTTTTTAAAAAGTGAAAAATCTTGTTTGACACTAAGCTGTCTATAAGTCCAACCAGCTTATGCCTGCGTTACAGTAAAGTTTTTAAAAGATTCTTCTAAATACAATTGGGAAACGAGACTCAGTTTAAAGGAAATATATGAAACTTTTCTAAAATATCTGGTTTATCTTCCCCGTAGGAAATGGGGGAAACTTTTTAATATTTTTGGATGAAATCATGTTTTTTCTTTTCTCTTAAGCAACTGGGGAAAGTAATAACATCGCCATTCAGAAATAAAGGAAATGAAATATTTTTTGAATTTTCTTCCCCAGACTCATTTGAGTTAGTAAAGTGATATTATTGCGTTTCTTCTTTTAATATATTTTTTTCCCCCTTCCCCCCCTTTTTCCTTTTCTTCTTTTTTTATACTCCCCCTGTAATCAAAACTACTGCTTCCTTGAAGAAATTAATTGCTTGGACATTTGATAGATTGCAAATCATAAAATGTTAATTAATGTTGTTTTCAAAATATCCATCTAAAAACATTTCCATCAACGAATTTAATGCTAAATTTTTTTAACTGTGAAATCACGTCTACAAGATTTTGAAAAATAATTTGTATTAATTATTTTTTCATAAAATTCAGGAAAACTCGAAGAAAGGGGGAAGAGAGACGTCGAAGGGAAGGAAAGGAGGAAGACCCTGAAAAAAAAGGATTGGAAGAATCTGGGAGCAAGGAGTTTGAACTTGGAGAAGATAAAGAGAATTTAAAAACTGGATTTAAACCAATGGTAATGAACAAATTAAGTTCTTTTTCTGCCCTTTTTTCTCATTTAATACCTAAAAAGTTGATACAATAATTTGCATCAAGCTTTTCTTGAATGAATAACATATAATTAAAGGGAGTGGCCGGCTATGTAAGGTAGTTGTACTGAGTATGCAGTGTTGTGGAAAACTTTTTTCTGATTCATTTGAGACATATTAAACTTTTTAAAGACCTGTAAATCCTGAGTTTGAGCGCAAATTCGACGTTCAATACTCCCACTTAGAGGGTGGATACGTTTTCAGAATTAGTTTTCCACAACACTGCATACCCAGTTCAACTACCTTACATAGCCGGTCACTCCCTTTAAGGGACTGTAGATGTAATCATTTATTTCCACTTTCAAAATTGATTATTTTCAATTTTGGTTTCTTGAACAAAGGCGGATCTCTGCTTCAGAATCTGCAATGGAGATTGGAGGACATAATTATTAGTAATTAAAAATTCAGATTTTAAAATGTGAATTGGACATGACCCTCTTCAGATGGAGGGTCACTTGAAATTACAACCACATACAGTAACCTTAAAGGGACTGTAAGCGTGACCTTTCATTTTTAGAAAGGCATATCCGATTCACAACGGTACCCTTTAAATCTTTGTCCGGACAAAGATAAGGTAGATACCTTATTTCTACCTGGAGATGAAAAGAGTTAATCTGGGCATTAGAAAAAACTTTTTTATTCGAGTTGTTAAAGGTTAAGGCAGTTAGGGGAATCAAGACCCTATATACTTTTAAAGACATTTATTACGAGCAAAAAAATGCAGTCATGAAACCAGAATAATAAATGATGACCTGACCCGCTAACTGGAGAGTAGGATCTAAGTTTTAAAGTGAATATACATAAAATGCTTTTAATAAAAAATAAATTAATTTTTACTATTTAGAAATCTGAAATACTGGTTGATTAATTAATTTAAAATATTTAATTTTGATTATTTAGAAGACAGGCGTATATAAAGTGATGTGTAAAGGCAAGGAGGGAGAATTTGATTTCTCTAAATACATCTCAGGAAAATAGTTTATATATATAAAATAGCTTTTCTGTGCTTAATTCCGTGGGCTGTCTATTAGGGGTGTTCATTTTTAGGGTCACTTTTGGTACAGAGATGCAAGGTCGCCAGAAAGTTGCAAAATTTTGCAAGATTTTCAACAATAATTTTTAAAAAATTCTTAAATTTTTTTTTCGGGGTGCGCCAATTGATTAAAATTTCACCTTTTTTCGTTTTTTTCACAAAAAATTTAATATGTCCATCCCTAATTTGGTTATCAACATGCATATCAGTTATTTTGGAGATAAACATGTCTAGAATACACACACACAAAATTAAAACCCTATCTTGACTGGAAAGGTGTGCGCCAAATGGTTTCTTGAACTACGCAAAAACAAAAAAATCAATCAATCAATATTTTTCAACATTTTTGGCGCAAGTACTTCTAACCGAGGTAGGATGTTAATGTAGGGTTTCTTGCGTAGCGTTTCTCGAAAATAATTTTTTCGCATTTCGTTTGCTCGCAAAAAATGCTTAAATTCTTTGCCGAAATTTTTCTTTAATCTGTTTCGCGAAATAAGAAATACGAAAATTTCTCGAATAAATGCAAAAATTTCGCGAAAAAAAACTCTCTTCATCAAACATTTAAAGAAAGAGAAATTATTTGTTGCAGCTAGAACACTTTTCTCGAAAATTGTGTTCCCCAAAATTTTGTATAGTTTTCGCAACTTTCTCTTAATTCATTTTCTCGAAAAAATGCGTAATTTAGCGGAAAAGTTTGCGAAATACGAACGAAACTTTCGCATTTTTTTGGGGTAAGTTTTCGTTCGCTGGAAACCTTACGCGCAAGTAAAATCCACTTGCTTTGGAAACTGCTGTGTCTTTATATTTATTGCTCTTTTTAGTGTTTTTGTTTTTATCTTTTTAAATTATTTATGGGATGGGACCCTAAAGTTGTTTTTATTCTATTCCATATGTGAATTGCCTTCACTATATTTTTAATCTTTGTACAAATATACTTTGTATTTGGAGTTCTGGGCTCAAAGAAACGTCAAAATGAATTTGGTTAGGTCTCACACCAAGGGAATGTTAGAAATTAAAAATTAAAGAAGAAAAAAGACTTCAAGTATTTTTAAAAGGACCTTACCATGAAAATTCTAAATAAACTAGGTCCTTGGGCACTTCTATTCCAAGAATTGGTCTCAACTATAGAGTAACCGTGAACTGAAGAGAACAGGGTTCAGGTCAGATGTCTAAACAAATAGAGAACTATTATCCTAAAATAAACTATACCTGAAGGAGGGGTGGGGGCCTGTGTTCTCTACGAAAATCAATGGCTGACTCCAAACCAGTTTGAAAAGTTGGCGGGTAAGTTTTATACTGATTCAGTTAATTTTACATGGTCCAGAACATTATTGAGTTTTTGTTAGAATTGGCAATCTCTGATGTCACAATGTGTACTGCAGAAAAATGTCAATATAATTTGTTATTCTGGAATCGGACGGCAAACTTACTTGTTTCTTGCATTAACAAACTTTATAATATTTCATCGAAACTTACATTAAGTTACTGTACATTTGTTGTACCGTACAGCTTACAGTGTCGTATTTAATACCATTCTAATATAAATTATGTTAAGGATCTAGAAGTAAGAAATACAAGCAATCCCTGTATATTGATGAGAAACCTTTAAAAGAATTGCTCGGTAGTGCGAGCAGTAGCAATAATACCAGGAAAACATTCTTAAGCATTACATTTCCTAGCAAATAATATTATCCGTCCCAGAACTTTATTTTTTTTTTCTTTTTTTTCTTGAATTATCTTCTTCTAATTCTGAAAGGGACTGTGCGATATATTTCAAGTAATCTCCCATGCAAAGGTGGCAATGTGCGATGCAAAATGTTACCCTTAAAAGTTTTGTCTGACCAAGTATGAATTAAATATCAATGTTTATAATTTTAAAAACTGATTATTTTTAATTGTGGTTTTACTCCAAAAGTGACGTGCGCATTCTTTAGTGGAGAAATCTAGAAAAACGACGATATCTTCTTTTTTGTTATTATTGATCAAAATATGTTTCAAGCGCTTTGTATGGAGGGTCAATTGAGATTCTTTTTTTTTTGAAACGTGAATGTATAACTTGAATTTTTAAAGTGGACGGACTTCACCTTTAGGACTTAATGTTATCAAGAATACCGTCTCTCTTCGTACGGCTGCAAGGTATTAAAAAGAATTAATTGGTTTCTTTTACATTCTTTATTGATAGATGGCATAATAAGAATTAATCTAGATGCAGAATTTACATTGTACAACCAGATGTACATTGTACATGGGGATGGGATCTGATGTTGAATTTCTATTTGCTCATCTTGATTGCGTTTGAATAGATTGAGTTTGATTAGACGTTAATTGATTTTTTTATGATTATAATTATTGTTTTTTATTTTAATTTTGCATTTAGGAAAGCGAAAAGTCAGAGAATTAAGTCAGATAAATCAGAAAATGCTTTAACGACAACCAAGTTCAAATCTAAATCTTCCAAGTCCCCGAATACTTTATCTTCAAAGATAGATCATTCTAAAGGGGTAGAAGCAAAAGACAAGGACGAAAATGTTCCTGGAAACTCAGGGAAAGAACCACCCGGAAAATCCCTAGCTTCGGAAGAGGAGGAAGAGACTTCTGAAAGTTCACATGGTGATAGAAAAGATACTACTGAGACGGAAGAGACTCCTGGAAACTCGAGGAAAGAACCACCCGGAAAATACCTAGCTTCTGAAGAGGAGGAAGAGACTTCTGAAAGTTCACATGGTGATAGAAAAGATACTACTGAGACGGAAGAGACTCCTGGAAACTTTCGTCGATCTGGAAGGATTGCCAGGAATCAGGACAAGATGGATGAAAAGAAGAAGGAACAAGAAGAATTAGAGAAGAAGCTAATGGTACCATTTTATATTCACTGCATGAGAACAAATCTATTCCATTATTTTTAATATTTATTTTGTCAACCAAAAGTTGATGTTATTTTTATGTAACCAATGCTTAGGATCTGGATCCGTTGGCTTCCTGGTTTCGGATTCGGAAAAATATGCTAATCCACGAATTCGATCCAAGAAGCAAAAAGTTCACCAAAACTTTTAAAAAACAAAATAATTTATTTCAATGGCTAACTAATACGAGATTAATAAAAACTTCCTAACCTCGGAATGTTTCATAAAGCTTCAGCGCAAAATAAGCTAAAAAAATGAATTTGTTCATTTCTTCAAAAAGTCAGTAAATCTTGAAGAAATGTATAGGACCTGGATCCGGATCCATTTTTTCGGGATGGATCCAGGAACTGGATCCACATCAAAATGAAAAATCTTAATTTAGTACCACATTTATGAAATATGAAAATTAACTTTTTCAACTTATCTTTTTGTTTCCTAGGAGTTGGAGAAGAAGGAATCTGCCCGAAAGAAGTTGGGAAAGTTGGTTCCTCTAAACAAGATTGTAGAGAAGGATGATGAGGAGTGTATAAATCTAGGTTGGTTGGAACAAAAAGTTTTACAGGGTTGTATATCGGTTATTATTTCCCCCCCCCCCATTCAGCGATAAAATACTAAGAGATTGAATGAATTTTGAAGAAAAAGGGGGGGGGCAGGGGTGTTAATATTTTAGATTGATGGGAGGGCAGGGGAATAATCTTTGATGATTTGGGGTGAAAAATGAAAAGTTATACATCAAGAGACAACTTTTTCATTCTTTTTGATACTT
>NW_019396601.1:24186-90254 GCF_000591075.1 Eurytemora carolleeae | reverse complement strand
TTTCAGGAGAGATTAAATATGGATTTCCACATAAATATCCCAGTTCCGTCTTCTATGACTATTCTGATTATTCGACTCTATTTCTAATCAATTTTTAAAAAAAAAATCAGAGCGAAATGGGTCGTTCTCAAACGATGAATCCCTATACTATATGCTAAAGAGGATCAAAATTTTCTCTTCGAAATGCCTTGAAAAAAAATTTCGTCGCTGTGTTTCATTCTCTGGTGAACGTTCTTTTTGGATCGTTATTAACACAATTTTATTTTATTTATATTATTATTGTTGTTTTTTATACCATTTAATTTAAATTATCATTATTGTTTTTAATATGGTAGAACCCAGCTAAAGGAAACTGCTGTGCTTGAGAGTGGAAATATTCTGCAATTAGAATTCCCAAAGGTAAGGTAAAAAAGTTCATTAATTTCAATTGAATTCTCAGGACCCAGATTCGTAGGATACATTCATCCTTATTAGCTTCATGGATCCGAATGTTAAGCAGATTAATAAATTCAAACTGTTGAAATTAATTATTATCTGGTTTTTCACCCAAAATAATAATGAAATAATTTTTAGATGATTCTGGTATAAGATAAATTTTAGAAGTGGAAAATAACAAAATGGAAATGTGTAAATAATATGTAACTCATGTTATACTTGCAGGAGAGCCACGTTCAGCAAATAGACTCAAATCCGCTTTGGAGAACTCGTCTTCCATTGACNCATAACGGCTGAACCGATCGGGCCCAAATGGAAAATTTGTGTGCGGTTATAAGTGAAAAATGTAAATTTTATTATTACAGAAATCTATTCATGTTTACGGTAAAATCCGTATAATTAAATTTTACTAATGTATATTTACTGTTAGGTATGAGGTGATGAACAACATCAAGGAGCAGGAGAAGGAGGTCATCCCCTGCTCAGTCTGTCAGGAAGTCAAGCTCATTGAGAGAGAGATCATTAGGTACAAACAGAACATCAGCACACATTTTATAATCAATACAGGGGTCTATATGTTCTTGAAAATCTCCCCCCCCCCTTTCAAAAGGTCCTTTTTCTTCAGTATATTGGAACTAAAGGCTAGAGATTTGAACTCTTTCTGTGGCGAATTTTTGGATAAATCCTGCAGTAAGAAACCAGATCTGGAGTACAGAGTCAACAAGCTCGCAGCCAGTGATATTAGGTTTGGGAGCAATCACGACTTTTTCCTCATCAAATTCAAAATTCTATTAAAAGGATTGGAAACATAAGTTCAAAGGACCGCCATGTCATGTTTGATTCACAACGGTAGTCTTTAAACCGTTGTCTAATCAAGTATGAATTCGACCTTCTTATCATACGAACTTGATTATTTTAAATTCTAGTTTATCTATTCTCAAAAAGAGGTTTAAATGGTACCGTTGTGTCTCGGACATTCTCTTTTTATTTATAGGATAACATGCAATTACGTCTCCAATCCCTGTAATGATGTTACTCTAGTTTTATAACTTCAGAATAGGACAAATATGAGGTTAGCTTCAGCCCCCCACCTCTGGGGGGAAATGCACTCTTTCCTAGTCGGAATCCACTTTATTTTTTACCGTGTAAACCATTTAGTTTCTTTTCTTTTTCAATTAACTTAACTTAATTTTTTAATATAAATGTGTTTGTTTCTCTCAATGCTCCTTGTTTGCAGAAGACTAGTTGGCCTATTGAAGAGAAGAGTAGAGTACCCTGTAAACCGAATATTCCGCCGAATGGTAGAACGGAAACTACAGGATCAAGCCGCCATGAGAAATAGAACAGAGAACAAGGAAGGAAAAAAGGAACAAGAGAAGACAGACGGGAAAAGGTAAGATAACCCATCTTGTTCCTGCTCCCATTATTTTTGTTCTTTTAACTTTTGTCCGTATGGGGGCTAGGTTACTATTATTAAATAAAAATCTAAATGTCTTTGACTGAATATTTACTTTTTTCCTTTTTTTTGAGAAATTGTAACAAACTCAACCTTATAGCCGCATATTTTGTTGAAAAATCATTCCACCTCTTTCTCGGAAATCTTTTTTTCATAAGTTAAACTTTTGGGTAAAATAAAAGATGAAAAGATTGCATTTTGATGTCTGTCCAATTTTTCATTTTCCCTAATTATATAAGCAGTACATTTTTTTAAGTATAATTTGAGATATATCTTAATTCAACATCAGCAATTTCAACCTCACCGGTTGGGTTGGGTTCAAACATATAATTATATTTATTACCAGGCCAAAAAGGAAGTCAAAAGAGCTAAAGCTAGATGCTGAGTGGAGCATTGATCAACCCTCAGGGGAACTATGGACTAATAAGTACAAACCTAGGTAGTATTATTAATATTATTCTAACGAGCGGGGAATTTGCTTTTTTCTTTTCCGGCAGCCATAAGCCACAACCGGCAATTATTACAATTTCAAATGGTAGATTTAGTGCATTGAAATTGCGATTTTCATAAAACCAGCACCGGTATGTAAAAGATATATATTAAAATCTTCATATTTAAGTTTTATATTGTAATTATAATGATTCATTTCAATGTAAACTGCTAAACCTATTTTTGCTAAAAAATAAATTCAATATTTCCTCTGAAATAGCTTATTTTTAAAAATATTATGAACAACAAAAATGATGCACCATAACATTCTCGTAAAGTTCAAAGGGTGCCCATAACCGAAAATTTGCACCTCTTAACGAGAAAATTGCAAAATAAAACCTTTTTTGGAAATCTGTAACGCTCAAGTAATGCCAGTGAATATTGTGATTTTTCTCATCTTTTCTTATTCTTTAAACAATCTCAAACAATTTGTGTCGGTGACCAAAATGTGTAAAATGGTGTAAAATCTTCGTAAAATGTAAAGTAGTTTATCAACTGAACCCACATATTCATTGATCTTTTATAAAATTCAAAATTTCCTTAAAGGTATCATCTTTCGCGTAATGTGGCTGAATTTTTAATATCCTCAATTTTAGTACACTAACTTTATCACTTAAAAAACCTAATAATTGCCAAAAGTGTAAAATTTTCTGCCACAAAAAATGTACGGTTGTGGCGCTCCTTCCATTAATTTTTCTGTTTTAATGTAAAACAATAAAACTGCATTAAAAAATGGTTTTGAAAAGACTAAAAAAATAGGATCTTTTGCAAAAAAAAGTGTCAACCTCAGAACCTTCTGTAGAATTTAAGATTTTTAAAGTTTTTTTCTAGAAATTTAAGATTTCTAACCTAGGGTGAGACATTTAATTAGGAAATAAGAGGTCGAAGTAAAAATTTATCATGCATTCAAAAACTAGAAAAATAAAATGGTATTTTAAAATCTGTAATTTAACGAACTGGAAGTTAACCCTCCCCTACCCCCGGGTTCCCTCAAAAAAAGCACTTGACTATTCCCCTTCTTGCCAGGTGTACTGAAGATATGATCTTGAATGAAGATGAAACTTGGAAGCTAAGAAGCTGGTTGAATAGTTGGACTAAACATGGCAGTTCTAGTCAGAATAGCAGTGCTACCAGGTAATCATATACAGAGTAGCATTGCTACAAGGTGATCATATACAGAGTAGCAGTGTAACAAGGTAATCAAATACAGAGTAGCAGTGTAACAAGGTTATCATATACAGAGTAGCAGTGTAACCAGGTAGTCATATACAGAGTAGCATACCGAGTAGCAGTGCTACAAGGAAATCATATACAGAGTAGCAGTACTACAAGGTAATCAAATACAGAGTAGCAGTGTAACAAGGTTATCATATACAGAGTAGCAGTGTAACAATGAACTTATATACAGAACAGCAGTTTAGCAAGATAATCATAAGTACGAAGAAATAAAATCATTAGAAATAAATAAGATAAACATAAATATACATCATTTTAGGTTTTTAGCTCAATAAAGGTCTTAAGAGAACCGTTATTAATATGTCCTGTCTCTTGTGAATAGGTCGGCAGCAGATTATTATTATTTAAAGAGAACTTAAATCTGATTTTATTTAAATTTTATTCTGTTTATTGTGGTGATCGATTTTGAACATCAACAAACCGACCACCCAAGGTCCATAGTCAAATTAAGGTTTAAAAAACAATCCAAAAAATGCTCTTATCTTTTTTAAGGGTTATGGTACGTAGGTTTTCTTGCTTCTAACTCGTTAAATTTTTAAAAATGCTTTAAACTGTTTTCAAATTTGTATCCAGCATAAAATTTGCAAAAACTGAGGTATAACATGAAATTTTCACACACAAAAATTTAGTGATAGTGATGTGGAGGATGAGCGGATTGTTGAGAGTAGTTGTGCTCTGCTAACTGGAAGATCTGGTTGTGGGAAAACAGCTGCAGTTTATGCTCTAGCAGAGGAACTAGGTCTTCATGTACTAGAAGTTAATGCTTCAACTTGTAGAACAGGAAAGCAGGTCAGAGACTTGTTATTTTCTTTTTTTCAACATTAGCTTACATCTTCCTTAGACTAAAATATCTTTTGACTCGTCTCGACAATATGTTAAAGAATCCCCCCAGCCCCGGGAATTTTAACCGGACGGGGTGGGGGAAAGATCTTTCAGTTAAATATACCCCCCTGTCCAATGAGCAAACTCAGAAGCTATGTGTCGGCTGTAATTACTGAGAAATCAGATCCAGTTTTTTAAATAAATCTTTCTGTAAAAATCATAAGACATCTTGAGTTACTCTTTTGTTTAAACATCCAGCAAAAATGTCAGTATCCATTAATTTATAAGTGCTTTTATACTCGCATGTCTGTATGCTTTTATGCATTAATGATGGAGATATTTTTATTGGTCTTTCTTAAAATTTATTTAGCAGGTGTGGTGAATCTAGAAAGGACCAAGAAGATCATTAAGGGACCGATATTTGTCTTTAATTAAGATCCTCGTCATGAGATAGCCAGGGGTCACACAAAAATGCGCTGACAGTTCTTTTGTATAAATTGGTGTTATTGTTAAGGTGACCTCAATGCTGCTGGAAGCAACACAGTCCCAGCAGGTTCAGGCTGGTCAGTCTAGACTAAACTTCTTTAAACCAGCAGTAGCGCAGGGGACTCCTACTCCAGCTGTTACTGCACAGAACAAGAGCAAGAGGGCGCTCATTCTCTTCGAGGATATTGATATTGTCTTCGAGGAACAAGGTAAGAGCAATATTTTTAGGAAACCTCATTAAAGGGACTGTAGTTGTAATTTCAAGTGATTCTTCATTCCCTATTAACATCGGTATCCATTAAGCTTTATACGAAAATGTAGAATATATCTTTATTTTTTCACTTTGAAAAGTGTTACATTCTAATATTTATTTTCTCCCATTGCATCAGAGGCAGAAATGCCACTTGTGTGGGGAAAAAATCAATTAAAAATGAACTTTTATAGAGTAAAACATTAATATTTAAGGATACTCATGTGTATCGGCCATGCCACTCTATAAACGCAGCTTCACATTGAATTACGGCTCAGAAAATAAGACTTGCATTTGGTTGCTATTTATCTATTTATTTTTATCACATTCAGTATTAATCGTTAAAATCGAGTTTATTTTTATATTTGCAAAATAAATACCGAAAAAATTCCCGACGGTCGACGGGAATTCAATTTCTCTTAGAGTTTAATATATGTATGTTTTTGAGTGGAAAAAATAATATATTTATTTTGTAAAAATCATTTATATATATTTTGTATTTCTAGACCGTGGTTTCTACAGCGCTGTGAACAGTATAGCAGCGGCTACAAAACGTCCAATAATATTTACCTCTAGTGATGATCAATGCTTGAACTTAATCAATAAATCAATCAAATCTAGGATTCAACTTTTCAGGTAATTAAGATTTTAGAATAATTACAACCTTTGATAAATAAACCTCTTACTTTGTTCCAGATTTTATGTTTAAATGCTTATTATTTGTTTAATGGGTGTCCAGAGAGGGGGAGGGGTGATGAAGTCCTCAATGATTTATCACCGCCACCCAAGCCCATTTGGGTGGCGGTGATCATTGAGGACTTCTGCATTCCTCCCTGGTCAAGAGCAATCCTAGTTGAACCCTTATACAATATGATACCCACTATCTTTGCAACTTAAGGTTGTAAATCTATGAAATTTCCCAGGCTAAATACCTAATACCAATACCAAATCTAAGGTTTACATCATCAGGTTGCTAAGTAATAGGAATTAGAGTTTTAGCAAGAAATCGGCTGCTTTTTGAATACACGGATTTTCTCGTAAATTTCCCCGGTATATATGATGAAGTAAGAAAATTGTAATGTCTTTTTCTAGGAATAAAACCGTGGGTATTTAGAAATCTATTAATATTTATATTTCTATAAAAAGTTCTTCTAAATTTTAATGAAGATTAGGTTCATTTCTTGAAAATTTTTATATTGATATTATTATTATTAAATTATTATCTGCTATAAATGTTTAGGTTTGAAAGTGCAATGAACCCCTCTTTTGTGGCAACTCACCTTCAACTGATGTGCTTAGCTGAAGGAAATCAATACAATTGAAAACACCTTTTCGTACTTTCTTCAGGGGTATAGATTTTTCAAAAAATACCCCGCCTAAAAAAATATTTTCGATGCTCTTGGAAGACAAAAAAGTGGACATCAGCTTGCAACTTATCTGAGGAGAGAATAAAAACCCCTGTTATTCAACCTTAACCATATGTTAACAGCATTTTATTTGTCTTAAATAAACTTTAGAAATATTGATTTGACATCAGGAGTGTTTGTATCCCATAGTTCTCTTGAAGGCTTAGTTACCAGCTCCAGGAGTATTAGGGAGTGTATTAATACTACACAGTATATGGTGGAGTCAGGATATATACAGGTATATAGGAGTACTAGGGAGTGTATTAATACTACACCGTAGATGGTGTAGTCAGGATATATACAGGCATATAGGAGTATTAGGGAGTGTATACATACTACACAATATATAGTGGAGTCAGGATATATAGAGGTATATAGGAGTACTAGGGAGTATACACATACCACACAGTATATGGTTGAGTCAGGATATATACAGGTATATAGGAGTACTAGGGAGTGTATACATACTACACAGTATATGGTGAAGTCAGGATATATACAGGTATATAGGAGTATTAGGGAGTGTATTAATACTACATAGTATATGGTGAATTCAGGATATTATATAGAAGTATTAGGGAGTGTATACAAACATACTACACGGTACATGGTGGAGTACTATTTTACAGTAAATATCTACATACAGTACATTCGTAGAATATAAACAGTAAATTCAAACAAAACAAAAAAATCTTCCAACGTTTAAATTGGGAAAAATCCATGTCAGTGCATAAAAATGATTAAAATATTAATTATTAAAAGGGAAGTTTCAATTCAAGTTTTATAATTTTAGACTTGTACACAATAAAATTTGGTGCCTTCATTCACCATTCCCCATCGTACATTTTCTTGATTTAATGAATCTTTAAGGAAATATTGAAAATATTTTTTGACAGGAAATAAAATCTGAAATTGAGGATGAAGAAGAAATTGTAAAGAAGCCGAAGAAAAAGTTTACTCTGAAAAAGGTTAGTTCTTGCAACAGAATTATTTTCATATTCCACCCCCCCCCCCTTCTTTTTTTCTCCAAAAATATCTGTTATTCTACAAGTCCAGTTTCTGCGTTTAAAAATATTATTTCTTAACTAATTTAGATAATTAAGGAAACTATTGTCTAAAATAACAAACTAGCTCTAAGATAAAAAAAAAATAACATGATTTCCAATTTTTGATGAAGAGTCACTTACGATTCACAACATCGCCCTTTGCAATCGAACTGGAATGTGATATATTTTGGCTAGTTTCAGGGGGGTATAATGTTTTTTTTTTTTTTAAACTTGTTTTTTTCTCACTTTTGAAAATCATATTTTTCCGATAAGTTAGATTTGATTGCGCGGAGCGGAAAAATTGTTTTTAATTTTTTATTATTTCCTTTTTTTGGGAAAATAAATAAGGTTTTAGGTAAAAATTATGAAAATTAATATAAAAAAAAACCTTGCAAATATACATTATACAACCTTGGCTAGTTTCTGTTTGTTTACTCTAAAAGAAATTTGAATTTGAATAATTTGAACTCAATCTATTCTACTCTAGATGATTAATGATGGTCCTGAAGAAGGTTCTGAACCTCAACACCAAGACGAGGAGGAACTTTATCTAAAATTCTTTCAAACTAAATCATCAAGGTTGGCCATATTTAAAATCTTTATTTTATTATTTTTAAAATGGAGAAACAACATTGAAGTTACCGTTTTAATGAGAAGTCGCTTAATTTCAATGTCAGTCACTTAAAAAGACTTTAAAATTTAATAGTTGTTTTTTTACTATGTAATGATTAATAATAAAGAACGAAATGTGTATTGTGTAAACCCCAAGCAAATAAGAGTGCCAAAAGGTTTTTTTTTTATATTTTCCTTGTGCATTTAGTATTATTGTAAACTAAAACAATATTTAACTGATCAATCACAGTTTACTATATGACATTTGTTAACCATGAACAAATTTTAAGATCTGTCCTATACGTCTAAGATGCCTCATCCCTCCTCTTATTGTTATCACTTACTTCATCATTATTTTTATTCATATATTTATTCGTATTCGTATTCGTATTCATATTCCTATTCATAAGCTTAAGTTTAAGTTAAGTTTAAGCTTATATTTTAAGCTTAAAGCTTAATCTCATTCGTTAGTAGGGGTAATGATATTCATGAGTATGCACTAGAAGTAGATATTGGATCAGAATACTCACATCAACAGTTCATGGACTTACTGGCGGAGAAGGTTGAATACACTTTCATATCCAGGTATAGTTATTGGTTACTCCATACAGGTGTATATTTTTTATACAAATCTTTTTTCTTCTCCATAAGTTATACATAACATTTTTTTATGGTTTTATTCGCAGAATTCGGAAAATTTTATTATTTTTAGAGGAAAAACAAACAGAAAAATTTGTAAAATCATTTTACAATCCAAGTTATATAAAACTGATGAAGTATATATTTAAGGAAAGAAGTATTTCCCATGAATGATATTGATAAAGTATATATTTACGGAAAGAAGTTAACCCTTGGATGATACTGATGAAGTATATATTTAAGGAAAGAAGTATACCCCCTGGATGATACTGATGAAGTATATATTTAAGGAAAGAAGTATACCCCCTGGATGATATTGATAAAGTGTGGCGGATATGAATATCGTCTTCCTGAATATTCTAGAGAAATCCAAGGAGGAGTTTCCAGATCAGCTGATATAAAATCATGTGTTAAAGATTCAAATATTTTACTAGTCAAGTTAAGTTTTTAAATAAAGTTAATCGTTGAGTAACTCTTTTCCTTTAAACTTGTAGNCCTGTGATAGATCTTCTTAATTCTTGTTTTTAGTCTTGTTCTTTATCTTCTCTTTGATCTTGTTGTTTATATTCCTGTAATAGTCTTCTTAAGTCTTAATTTTAATCTCATTCTTTATATTCTCTTTTATCTTGTTGTTTATAATCCTGTGATAGATCTTCTTAAATCTTGTTTTTAGTCTTGTTCTTTATCTTCTCTTTGATCTTGCTGTTTATAATCCTGTGATAGATCTTCTTAAATCTTGTTTTTAGTCTTGTTCTTTATCTTCTCTTTGATCTTGCTGTTTATAATCCTGTGATAGATCTTCTTAATTCTTGTTTTTAGTCTTGTTCTTTATCTTCTCTTTGATCTTGTTGTTTATATTCCTGTAATAGTCTTCTTAAGTCTTGTTTTTAATCTCATTCTTTATCTTCTCTTTGATCTTGTTGTTTATAATCCTGTGATAGATCTTCTTAAGTCCTTGTTCTTTATCTTATCTTTGATCTTAATATTTATAATCCTGTATTAGTCTAATTAAATCTTGTTTTTAAATTTTTCTTTTTTGTCTTTGATCTTGTCTTTAACCCTGTCTTAGATATTGATCTGTTTTCAATCTTGCCAACAATGGTTTTGTTATGTTAATAAAGATAATAATGATAATCTTTCCATAGATCTTGAATTTATACCAAGTTTGTTTTATCTTGTAATTAGTCCTTGTCTTAAAGACATTGTATTCAATCCCTGTCTTAGATCTTTTCTTTAAACCAAGTCTTTGCTCTTGTTTTTAAATCCAGTCTTTGATCTTATTTTTTAACTTGATTTGTTCTTTAAAATGACGTCGATCTTGTCTTGCAAACCCAATCTTTGATGTTGTTTTCATCCCGTCTTTGATCTTGTCTTTAAACCAAGTGTTTGCTGTGTCCTTAACCCTGTCTTCTATCTTGTCTATAACTTCTGTTTTTATTAATATCTAAAATCTCCACCCTGTCTTGAATCTTGTCTTTAACTGCTGTCTTAAGTCCTGTCTTTTAATGTTTAATGTTTTTCATTTAATCTTTCGACCCTGTCTTTGCTCTTGTCTTGAATATTGTATGTTGAAGGAGAAGGAAAGACATGGATTCCTTGTCAAAGCATATCAATACTGTAGCAGAGTTTTCGCAATCAATCAATCAGTTCCAGGTTTACATTATTTTATTATTGATACACATTGTACGTTCATTGGCTGGCGAAGAGGTAAGAAAATACTAGATCAAAGATCGGAACTTGTCTTTTGTGTGGTGGAGTATCTTTAATCTTGAAAACTGGATCTCGATATCCGATTTGGGGACTCTTAAATTGATCCCCAGGGTGATGTCGGAAAGGTTCTGAGTTTAGTTAGTGAAGTTTTATGTATCTGAAGATGGAGAAAGACTAAAATAGAAAGAAATGTGCTCAATTAATGTTCATGATTTAATAGTTGAAAATAAATACCTTTGGCGTTACCCTAACCTTTTTATTCTATGTGTGTGTGGGGGGGGGATGCTGGATTTTGAAAAATTTTACTTTCTTTCTGAGTTGAAGAAATCTAGCAGTTTAAAAATTTTATTGTTCAGGATGTTAATATATTTAATATTTTATTGTTCAGGATGTTGATATATTCCATCAAATTGTTGATTATTCTTCTGAGAGTACTCAGCAATGTCTGGATATTCAGCCTCATCCTTTAGCCTCTTCTCAACCTCATCCAACCTCGCAAATACTGGTAGATAATAGCAACCTCATCCTTTAGCCTCTTCTCAACCTCATCCAACCTCGCAAATACAGGTAGATAACAGCAACCTCATCCAACCTCGCAAATACAGGTAGATAACAGCAACCACATCCATTAGCCTCTTCTCGACCTCATCCAACCTCCCAAATACAGGTAAATAACAGCAACGCTTGGGATCTAAATCTGATGGATTCGCAACATTTTGGCTTCCTGGATCCAGCCAAAAACTGCAAACTAACATATTTTGCTGTCAACCCTCAAATCTGATTTGAAGAAAAAAGAGATTTTTAAAACTTTTCTTATCTCTTAATTCCTTATCAACATTTAGCAAGAAAGAAACGCAAAATAATAGGAGAACTATAATTAAAAGGGGAAAATATTTGTTTAGAAAATCAATAAATCTTAAATGTGCCTGACCTGGATCCGGATCCATTTTTCTCCAGTGCGGATCCAGAATCNTATTACAGTGAATTTTCATTACAAATGAATCGAAACTTGAATAAATGAAAGTATACATGAATTATTACAGTGAATTATGATTATAAATGAATCGAAGCTTGAATAAATGAAAGAATTAAGTAATAAAATAAAAACTATAATGAAAGGGTTATGAAACAAAAAATTATCAAATTGATTTAAGAATAGATGAAAATAAGATCAAATGAATTAATGAATAAAGGATAGACTGAAAGAATGAATGAATTTTCAATGAATTTTTAATGAATTAATAAAAGAATAAAATCTAGGATCTGGAGAACGAAGTACTTGAACAAACTCTGACAGTACAGCTTATAGATGATACTTCAAGGATGGATGTTCTTTCAGGGCTAAGGAATATTCTCAGGTATAGGACAGGACAGGACAGGACAGGACAGGACAGGACAGGACAGGACAGGACAGGACAGGACAGGACAGGACAGGACAGGACAAACCTAAAGAGAAATTCGAAAATAGATTTATTTTAACACTAATGTTATTTAGGAGTGAGGATTGTAGAAGGTTGTTATGTAGAGAAGGAAAGCGAGGTGGAAGATTTTATCATTATCTTGCTAAATCTGGAGTTCATTTATCTAGACCTGCATCTACTGCACTTTGTAACTCATTATAACCTCCAACTAATCTGCTACCTGTATATAAACTATCTTTAACTGTAATCTAATCCAACGTATCAACAATGAACCTGCTGCTAGATCGGCAGAAACTTAGTCTATTTTAACTATTAACCTGCAAAGCGAAAACTTGAACTATAAACCTTCTCCAAATGCAACCTATGAATGTAATCCCTAAAGCATACACAGAAAAAAAACCCTAGACATTAGTTTTCAAACTTCTGAATGATTTGACCCTAAAGAGAATTTAGCTGTGCTAATTTATCCTTACTAACTGAATAATCTCTGTGTGAGAAATAATTATATATCTATAATAATTATTGTTATTGTACATAATTAAACTTGAGAATAAAGCAAAAGCTTAAGATTCAATTTAAAAAGAAGTACCTGTATGCATGTTCAAGCATTTTAGTGATAATTATGATTATTTTATACTTAACTAGCTTGGGAACCCAGAATTTAGAATTGTTAAACCAAGCTAAGAGCATTCGCGTGGTTCTACCAAATTCCCAAATTAAAATTTGAGGCAAATTGGTAAAGGAGTACGTTCCTGAATTATGATCTGACATTTATCCATACATACAAACAGAGATTACTTCTTAATAAATGTATTAACATATTTAAGCATGAGGTGGCAACTAACAAATTTCAGGGGGCTTGTCAAAATGTGAGAAAATTGTGGGTGCTTCCACTAAGGTAATTTTCAGCTATTGAAAATTGAAACATGAAGACGACTTGAATTTCTTCTTTGATCTTTTAGATGTGGCATTCATTCTTCCATTAAATTTTACATTTATGATAATTCCAAAAACAATATTCACAAAATTCCGCTAATCCTAGAATTTCCCAAATTTGGCCGTCTTTATTTGTGCTTTCAATAATTTTGGAGCTAATGAAGACATTTGTTCATATATTAATTTTCTTAAGAAACTCCAAAAATTCTCTAAATCTCTAGGAGGCTGTAATCGTAATTTCAACTGGTCCTTAATGCACAGATGTCAATTCACAATTTACAATGGTACCCTTGAAAGCTGTGTCAGATTAAAGTATGAATTAGGATATCTTTTTTTTGTTCCTTTAAACTGTTAATTTTCATTTAGGTTTCTCTGCGTATAGTTACTTGCGCATTCCTAGCTTAAAAGAAGCAATGGAGAAACTCACAGAAATAAACACATTTCAAGTCGAGAAGAACAACTTTTTTTATCAGCTTAAGGTTAAAGGGTGTGGTTTTAAATCAGGCAATTCCACCTTAGTATGCCGGGCCCCTTTACCGGAAAACTTCATATCTCCAGTAAATTACTCACTAGTAAATAGACGGACCACATTTTGAAAAAGCTGCAGGAACATGAATATTTTCCTTTACTATGTTTGAGATGGATATAATAAATAAATAAATAAATAATTATTGATTCGAGAATGCTTCTTTCGAAAGTAGGTTGACGAATAATGCCGCAAAATATTTCAAAGATTAAGGTAGGTTGTCATGTTTCATCCCTGTGCCGGAACATGAATTCCGATTTTTTAAATTAAAGAATTTTATTCAATCTGCCTTAAAGTAAAATTATATTAAAAATTGCGAAGTTTTCCCTCTTTTCGTGGATATCATTTACAGCCATCAGCTTCATATTTGTCATATATTCCCCCCTTAATCCTCTAGATTTTCAACATTTGACAGTTATTAAGGGTAACTAAATATGAAAAGTGTAAACAACTCAATAAAACTTTTTCAAAACATAAGATAAATAAAAACAGAATATCAGCAAGTTCTAGGAAATCAGATTTATGAAAATACAGCGAGTGTGAATTAACATGAAAATTTAGTTTGAATGAAATGTAGAGATGGCAAAGTATTTGTTAGAAAACGATTTTTTAAGAATTTCTTTTAGTATTTTACTGAAGAAACGTTTTTTCGAATAAACTTTTGATAACTAGTTTTTACCGAACTATTTTATTCAGATCGTTGAATAAGAAAAAGAGCAAAATCGATGGAAAATGAGCAATTAATAGGAGAACTATCAAAATAAATCTTTTTAACGATTGAATAAACGGAGCACATACAAAACGTATCAAAACAAATCTTATCAAACAACAAATCTTATCAAACAACAAAACATATCAAACTACAAAACATCAACAACAAAATATATTAAATCAAAACCTATCAATATTTATCAATTTGTATACTTATCAACTATTCAATAGTTGAAATTCTAATCTTGATTTGTAATTGAGTGGAAAAATTTAATGAGACGAGAAATTTTTATAGATTGCGAAAGTTGGATTTTTCGATGAAATATTTATAATTGTTCGAACTGGTGAACAGAAAATCCAGGAATTAAAAAAATATCGAATCAGTTTTTTTGATGTGAAAATTATTTTACTCCCAATTTGTGCAGAGTTTTTTTCACTGAGTATAAACATGGGAATTTAGTGACGACTTACATATCGTCTTTGTTCCCCACGGAAGTATCTCAGTAAATCAAATAAATGAAAAACCAGTAGTCTCTGAAATTTCAAAGTGTGGTCTACTATTTTCGCACCATCAAAATTGACGAAGGGATAACGTTTGGAGTCACCGATAAAAATCGTTGGTTGGATGATGATAATTTCTTCTTAGACTCCCCCAAAAATTGAGATCTTCAAAAATTGTTAATTGATACCTCTTTTCAGAAGAATTTGGTTCAAAACGCCAAAAATCCGAATAAAAACTCAAACAATTATGATATGTCCAATCATTGAGAATTAAAAACGTTCAAAACTTCACCACATTCATATTTATATGTGGCTTGTCTGTCTGCATCTATCCAATAAACANTCAAAACTTCACCACATTCATATTTATATGTGGCTTGTCTGTCTGCATCTATCCAATAAACATCAAAACGGTTAAACACAATTGACCCCGGAAAGGATATGGACCGTCAAAGAGAAAAACTTTCCACTATTATTTTTGAAAATGTGCCAACATAAACAGAGAAATCTGCGAAAATTTGTTAAAATTGTTTTCATGTCTCCGCAATAAAAGAACAATTTTTCTGGCATAGGTTTTGATCCGATAGATTTTAGGATACTGATAATTAATTCAGAAAAAGAAGGAAAAAAAAAATAATTTCCGGTGTAAAAGAAATTAAACATTTCAACTTCTGCTAATTGAAATACATTTCTCAATTAAAAATTTGAACGTTTTTAGGTGTTTTGTGTGTTAGTAGTTTTATTTTTGGATTTTTTGTTTCTTGAATCTTGAGGGTTTTGTTTCATTGTGAGGTTTCTTTTTTAGATAAGATAATAGGACTTGGATTTTATACCATTGAATTTGCGTATATCAAGATACGATGAATATCAAATGTTTAAACAAGCTTTCCTTTATGTAAATTTTGGTTTCATTAATATTTGTAAAAAAGTGCTTATTTGTTTAAAATAAATTTAAATGCAATTTGCGTAACCCCAGTGGATATCAGTTCGTGAAATTCATAATTAAGTAAATTTTTTTTAGATTTCATTCCTTAAAAACTTTAAAACTTCATATGTTATGTTTTATAATCAAATATATGTTTAGTCTCCTACCGGTCAGTACAGATATAACCTAAGCCAGGCGTCCCAGCTCGATAAAAAATCTACAACGGGTTCCAGTGAAAAGGATCTTTCAGTTGCATTTAGGATCCCTAGCAATAAATAGGTGTAATCTAGGACCTCTAGCAATAGATAGGTTTAATCTAGGACCCCTAGCAATAAATAAATTTTATCTAGGACCCCTAGCAATAAATAAGTTTTATCTAGGACCTCTAGCGATAAATAGATTTAATCTAGGACCCCTTGCAATAAATAGGTTTAATCTAGGACCCCTAGCAATAAATAGGTTTAATCTAGGACCCCTAGCTATACATAGGTTTAATCTAGGACCTCTAGCAATAAATAAATTTAATCTAGGACCCCTAGCAATAAATAGGTTTAATCTAGGACCTCTAGCAATAGATAGATTTAATCTAGGACCCCTAGCAATAAATAGGTTTAATCNTCGTTGTTTTCAGATTGGTTGAGTATTTGTTGAATATGATCTGTTTAATACTACGAATCTCATACAAAATCTTACATACAGGGTGTCCCACATCATATTAGACCGTCAACGGGTCTAAATTGCGATTTTCGGGACTAATAAGAAAATTTAATTATAACGAATCAATTTAAAAAATAACATAAGGCTTATATAAGAATTTTCTTGCGGAAAATGATAAGTTTTTCGAATATTAAGGGTTTATTTTGTTGTTAAAGATTAGAGATAATCTAATATGATATTGGACGCTCTGTAGGTTTAACCTAGGACCTCTAGCAATAAATAGATTTAATCTAGGACCCCTTGCAATAAATAGGTTTAATCTAGGAGCCCTTGCAATAAATAGATTTAACCTAGGACCCCTTGCAATACATAGGTTCAATCTAGGACCCCTTGCAATACATAGGTTTAATCTAGGACCCCTTGCAATAAATAGATTTAACCTAGGACCCCTAGCAAAAAAATAGGTTTAATCTAGAACCGCTTGCAATAAATAGGTTTAATCTAGAATCCCTTGGAATAAATAGGTTTAATCTAGGACACCTTGCAATAAATAGGTTTAATCAAGGATCCCTTGCAATAAATAGGTTTAATCTAGGATCCCTTGGAATAAATAGATTTAATCTAGGATCCCTTGCAATAAATAGGTGTAATCTAGGACCCCTTGGAATAAATAGGTTTAATCTAGGACCCCTTGCAATAAATAGGTTTAATCAAGGATCCCTTGCAATAGATAGGTTGAATCTAAGACCCCTTGCAATAAATAAGTTTACTAATCCCTTACAATAAATAGGTTTAATCTAGGATCCCTTTCAATAATAGGTTTAATTTATGATCCCTTGCAATAAATAGGTTTAATCTAGGACCCCTTACAATAAATAGGTTTGATCTAGGATCCCTTAGAATAAATAGATTTAATCTAGGACCCTTGTCAATAAAAGGTTTAATCAATAATTGCTATAGTTTAATAATTAGATTATGAAACTTGTTAATTAAAAACGACGGTTTTATATTACAGCTTTGCATTAAACTCAGCTTGTTTGCATCTTATTATCGGCTAAGTGGTTTTTTATATATTTCTCTCCAGGTCAAAATTTAGCATAGCGAAGAAAACCAAATGTTTAGAAAACAACAGTTTTAAAACATTTGCTTTCCTTACAGGAGAGAAAAAATGCAAAAAACCTAACCCGAAAACCGCCAACTTGATGCAAGCCTGGCTTAAAAGCAAAGCTGGGAATTGAAAATCCGCCAAACCATGTTAGGCCTGGGTTGCCCTGATTAGATTGAAAAGAAGAAAGAAACCCCAAAGAATCCGATATATATAAAACTTCAGATTTCCTGCCCTCCTTCAGAATGTCGCTTAGCAGACGAAGTTCAGTTCATAGCTCCATGTTCACTGATCTTCTAACTAAAGAAGAAATGGTAAGACCATTAACAGAAAGCAAATTTATCTGGATATGTACAGGGTGTCCCACGAAATATGACAGTTGGTGAAAAGTTTAAAATGTCTTCTTCCATAGTTTGTTAAGTTGTTTGAACCCTAAGAGAATGATATAAAAAAAATTCATGACAGCCATATTATAGTAAAATTGATTTCAAAGTAAAATATATTTCAGTAATAACTATTTTTAACCCTACTGGTTGAAGGGAGGCGAGGTATAAAGTATTTGAGCCAAAAACTTTTTTTCGCTTAAATCATTTTCGCGAAAAAGTTTGCGAAATGCGAACAAAAAGTTTTAATTTTCCGGAAACTGTAAACTGTAAAATTGCTGCGTCTCATGTTCATTGGACTATTTAAAGTCAAACTTGAGTTCAAAAGCCGACTTCCTATTCCAGAGTTTTCTGGTTATCACTGTACAAAATTTCTGTTTCAGGGTAGACTTGGATTGGATCAGGATCAGGAATATTATTGAACTCATTTTGTTTATTGATGACTTTTACAAGGAAATTTTTTTTAAATGTTTTGGATTCTTCGTTTGTCTGTTTACTTTGTCAGAATCATAGATTAATAACAACACAGAAAGTAAACTAGCTGTCGTCTTTTCAAGATTTATGGGTTGTTCGTTCACAACAACCGTGAGGCAGACGCCCAGAGGAGTTACGCGCATTCTGCGTAGAATTACAATACAGAGAGAGGGCAGAATTATAATTCAGAGAGTGTTTTATATGTGTTGTTATAGATCTATGGCCAGAATAATATATCAAGTTTCTGTTACGTCTGTGGAAAGGGCAAAGGAGAAGGAAAACTAGCATTTAAATATGCAGGATCAGTTTCTTCTTTAACAAAAAGATAAACACAATTTTCATACTTTAATGCTTTTTTAATTAGTTCTTAATAAACATGGGAATAAAGAGACGAAGTATGAATCGTCTTTGGTTTCCTTCAGTTGATGTATGGCCTTAAATGTACAATAATGGACTGTGATAAAGGTTGTTGTACTAAAAAGATGTTTTGATGGGTTTGCTGATGATTGTGGAGCTATTCCTGTCGATCATGTTGGAAACATCCTAGCTATCATGGGCATGAAGGTAGAAGAATAGTTGATTAGTAGCACTCTCCACTGAATGATACTATGTCTTCGGTCAGTGCAAATAGATATAAGTACAATAGATGGCAACGTAGAATGTTTACACTCTCAGTACAGCTGTATTCAAGCTGTATTCTGTATTCAAGTGTCAACAGTTTTATGTGTCCGTCAAAATTATTAATAATAGTGAAGATTTTAGATTAAAGTACTTCTCTTCCAGTAAAATAAGTGCAATTTTATGTTCTTTATTTTCTGTTTTTACACTTTTTTATANGACTAGTAGACTAGTAGACTAGTAGACTAGTAGACATGTAGATTAAGTGTAGACTGTAGACCAACTATAATCAAACACGTTTTCTAGGTGAAACCGTCTGCCTTAAAAGAGATCATTGAAGAAATAGATGAAGACGGTAGGATCATATCTGGAGCTATTTTCATTGCTAATACAATGAACCACACCACACAGTTGTGTCGTTTCTAGGGCAAAATTTTTCCCGCGTCAACGGCAAAATATAAGTCCAAATTGTTTTTGGACCCACGAACATCATTTTTATTCTAAAATCAATTTTAAATAAGATATTTTTAGAGATATTTTCATTTTTAATTTACCATTTAAATAACAATACAAGGTCTTCAATTTCATTACGCATTCTCATCCGTGTTTGTTGGTTCAAATATGAAATCTACAATTAAATCCGAAAAAATACTTATTTGACAAACTATCTAGAATCCACGAAAACCCATTTTCAATGAATTTAAGTCTTTTGAGTACAAGCATTTATATAGGGTGACATCAAATAGATTGTTAAGTACAATAGATGGCAACGTGGTATTTGTACACTCTCAGTACAGCTGTATTCTTACATCACAAGTGTCAATTCAGTTTTTGTGTCCGACAAAATTATTAATAATAGTTTTAGAATAAAGAGCTTATCTTACAGTGAAGAAGGTGCAATTTTTCTGTTATTAATTTTCTGTTTTTACATTTTTTTATTTAATCTTAAAAAAACATGTCAAATGATATGAGAAAATTTCGTTTTCCTTGTTATATTTGACACTTGTGACGTCGTGTATAGTTAATCCATTTCTCTGTTGCCACTTATTGTACTTGATAATCTATTTGGGGTGACATGAGTAAAAAAAAATCAGAATTAGCGTTGTTTAACAAAATAATGATTTTATTTTTGGATCATTCATGTTTTTATGTTAAAAGATAGATATTGAAATTTATATTTCTACTGCTTACGAATCCACCATGTTATGAATATTTAATAACAAATACTCCTTTAATACAAATTTCGTTCTTTCTAATTTGAATTTTGTTCACTTTTTTTTATAAAAATTGTTCAACCTAATCCATGAACTCTGTATTTTGTAAAAAATGTATAATTTGTTTTGATCTTGCTAGGATCTGGGGTACTTGAGTTTTATAAAAATTGTTCAACCTAATCCATGAACTCTGTATTTTGTGTTTTTATCTTGCTAGGATCTGGGGTACTTGAGTTTGGTGAGTTCTGCCAACTAGCAGCCAGGTTCCTGGTGGAGGAAGACGAGGAGGCCCTCAGGGGGGTCATTCAATCATTCATTCATTCATTCATCATTTTACTTATACTAATTCACTCCTTCATTCATCCATTTGTTGATTGGCATATTCATTTATTCATTACTTTATAAAAAACAGTTTTTTATTATGCAACAATATTAACGGAATCCAGCTGATATTATTCATGTTTGAACCAGCTCTTTACAATGGAATGTCACTTACTCGCAGAAAAATTAGAACTGATGGAAATTTAAATCCCCCGGGATTTAATTTCATTTGATTCTAATTTTTCTAAGAGTAAATGATACATTATTCATTTGTTTATTTATTTATCTACTCCTTCCTGTATTTATAAGTTAATTTCTCCAATCTGTTTCTTCTTTTTTTCATTTACTTATTCTTCTTTCCACCTTAAAATAATATATATTCTTAAAATGAATTTAGCTTAAGAAGGTTTGAATTTGAATGTATTCAGGAAGGAACTGAAAGAAGCATTCAGAATATACGACAAAGAGAAAAATGGGTTTGTTACAATATTAAATTGTTCAAAAACTCCCTTCAAATAATTTTGTATTCCCTAGATATATCTCAATCCAAACATTGAAGGAGATACTCAGAGAATTGGACAGGTTTAAGTATTTTTAAAATATTTTTATAAGATTAGCAAACTTTGTTTTTTCTCGAAGAAAGATTTATGAGGAAATCCAGACCAGCGCCATTTCCTTTCCCTTTATTCCTATTCCCTGTGCTATGGAACAACGCGCATAAACCGAGCCGGTACAACATGTACTGTGTATGCATTCAGTCTTACTGTTTAGTCTGGTGTACCCAGTGTAAAGGCAACCCAGCACGTTTAATGCAACATGGGCATGGCAAGATAACAGTCATTGTAAAAAAAATATTTTGTGTTGGTAGTGCATGTGCTTTTATACTAGCCCAGAAACTTTTTTATAATTTGTTATTACTTTTTTAATTAATTTGGCCGCTGGGCGCTGGGCAGTATTGATAGATTTTTAATTATTGAAATGTACAAGGTCAAAACCACGATAATGGTTCCATAGGAGAAAAAAAACTTCATCGCACAATGTTTTTCCCATCATTTTTAGAAAAATTCTGATCTATGTTTTTTGATTACAAAATTTTTTTAAAATATTTTTTAGGGTATTTTTAAAGGTTTTCTTATAGGTTACCTGATATCATTGAAAAAATGGTTAAAAATACTATTTTTTTAGATCATAAGTTTCATACACGTAGACCTTTTCTTTTGATTACATCTTTTTCCTGTGACAAGATAATATTTATATGTAAAAAAATGTAAAGAACATTTGTTTCAAAATTGTTAAATAAGCCTTAAAACACAAAAGTGTAATAACTTTTTGATGCCATGACCCTAAAAAAAAATGATGCCATTTATTTTGTTTGCTACAATGGCGGGGAAAAATTTGAGCCCGGAGAACTACATCGAAATAGTACACATAGATCCAGACTGCTATGAAAGATTTCATCAGTTTTTAAGACTGAGTCAATGTTGCAACACCTTAGACTTTGAATTTAGGTCGCTAACTCATTTATATTTATTTGTAGTCCTAGTCATGTATATTTCAAACTTCTACGCACTTGTTTTAGCTTTATCACTTAAGAAGTAATTGGCAAAACTAGAATTTTGCGTAAGGGCTTGCAACCTGTGTGGATCACTGTGAATATCAGTTTTATATTTATAAATATAATCGTATGGGGAAAGTATCCTTCCAACCCCCCTAAAAAGTCATATTAAAAATGTCTGTCATACATAATATCTTCAGAATTGTGTCTATCCTTAAAATTCTTAAATCCTACATTAGATCCTAATAATTTTTACGTTTTGTTTTAAGACTTAAATGGAAAAGTTTGCGACCTTTCTAACATACTTTCATCGTGTTTAATCAAAATTTGGGCTCATATATGCCATTCCAGTCCAACTGAACATTCCGTAAAATGTGTTTCTTGACAGTTGTTCTAACAAATTTCTTGCACACTTTAGCTAAGATAAGATATGATTGTTGCACTTTTTTTGTAGAAAAGTTATGGACATGACATGACATTTTTAAAGTTTTAAAGTTTTGATTACTTGAAATTATCAATACAATAAGACAAATCATTTTGTCGGTTAATTATAGCTAATATTTCCGAAAGTTTATGAAAACTGCAATCGATATCAAGAATTTAAAAAATTCAATTCATTCCTAGTTCCAGGTGTTTAAGAGGCAATTTTTGTCTTTACCATTAAAATCAAGCGCCACATTTTCAGGAATTAGACGTAATTGGACCTAATCAAATATCGTACGCAAAAGGTCTATCCCTTCTACGTGGTTTTGACCATTTACTTTCTGATTCTTCTTGATTCCAACGACGAAAATTTTCGAATAAATGCGCGAAATTCACCACTAATAGACTTAGTGTTAAGTACCCTGCCTCATAAACCTCTTTGGGCGATAAAATAGATTTAGTTGTTAAAGTGATACATAACTTGTAAATTAGATTATTATTTGAATTTTTCAAAAGGTAAACCACTCCTTTTAAGTACAATAGTTAGTATACTCTTTTTAAAAAATAATTTATCAATAATTTATAATTCTTGAAAGATGGCAAGTAATAATTGTTTTGAATATTTATGAAACTAATTGTATCTGTTACTTTCAGAAAAATTCAAATTTAAATTTAAATCCCATGGTGGTGTAAAGATTATAATCTTTCTGAGAGTAAATGAGACAATGTGAGCTAAAGGCCTCTATGGAAAATCAAATGCGCGATTTCTCAAGGGGGGGGGGAGGGTTTATCCCTGGGTGAATATCAAGAGGATTTCCCCGGGGAGGTCGGAGCCTAGGTTATCGTTCCGGGACGTCTATAAGTTCATCAAAATTCGATTTCCCCACTGACTTAGTCGACAATGATCCAATACAGATTTATTTCCAACCTAAAAATAATTACATTTAAATAATGAAATATTTTTATAAATCTTTGACATATATGGTTATAAATAATAATGGGTTTTAAAATATCTTACTAGCACAAGTAGATTAAATAATCAGGAATAAAACATAAACTTCTGAAAATAAATATCCGTTTGGTTACAAATCTTTGTTGTTCATTACAAAAATCACGAATTCTAAGCTTTTATTATTTTTTGAAACGTGTTCATTGCACTAGTTGTATATATTTGTCGGAGTCTAAGAAAGATTAGGTTTGGGTTTACTGGAGAACAGTTTTGATCAAAGACGACCTTACAACGGAGTAAGATATGGAGGTTAATGGTTTACAGACATGTTGTTGTCAAGAGCCATGGACCTTCATAAGTTTTTAGTTTAGCGAAAAATATTGAAAATTGTTGTATATTAAAATACCAGCTTTATAATGATCGTTTAAGGGACTGTAAGCGTAATTTCAAATGACCTTTCATTTATAGAGTGTCATGTCCGATTTACAATCATACAACGATATCCTTTAAACCTTTGTTTGATCAAGGGTTTCGTAGATATTCTTATTTATTATATAACGGGAAAATTGAAACCGTGCGAGTGTACACTAGCACAGAGTGTAAACTATACAGTGTACACTGTAAAACCCTGGCACTCAATGTTCAACTATACAAATGAGTTTTATCTACCTTATCGTTGTCCGGACAAAGGTTTAAAGGGTACTGTTGTGAATCGGACATGCCTCCCTATAAATGGAAGGTCACTTGAATTTACGCTTACAGTCCCTTTAATGAATGTTAATGCATGTTTAGTAAGCTAACTGAAGATGATTTGAACAGTATAATCGAAGAGGTAGACGGGGACGGAAGTGGGACTCTGGACTTTGATGGTAATTTTTTAATCAATCAATCATTAAACCAATCAATTAATACATGAACCACTTAGTTAATACATGAAACAATTGATTAATAAATGCACCAAATGAATAATATATGAAAAAATTGAATAATACATAAACCATTTGATTAATACATGAAACATTTGATTAATGCATGAACCCATTGATTTAGACATAAACTGCAGTTGATTAAAACATGCACCAGTTGATTAATACATGAAAGTTTTGAAGTCAAGTCCCAACGAAGGTTAATGGATGATCAAAATCCATAAACATTTTTTTTATAAAATCTGCCAACTTTTTTTTACAATGTATACAAAAAGAAAATGTTGCCAATTGAAAAAGAAGATAAAATCCTAGTTTATCTAAAATTGTCTGAAGAAAATGCATAATCTTAAATACAGATATTCTAAAACTATCGCAGAATAAAAAGAGTTTAAAGGGAGTGACCGGCTATGTAAGATAGTTGAACTGAGTATGCACTGTTGTGGAAAACTTCTTTTGGATTCATTTGAGACATATTAAACTTTTTAAAGATCTGTAATTCCTGAGTTTGAGCGCAAATTCGACGTTCAAAACTCCTACTTTTGGGGTTGATACGTTTTCAGAATTAGTTTTTTGAAATTATTAAATAACGACGACATAAAATGTAAAAAAGTTCTACAATAAACTACTGACGTCATGTATAGGAACATGTTGAGAATGTAAAAATTAATCTTATCATCGAAAATAATTAACATTGTTCAATTTATTAGTTTCTATTTTTTTATTGTTCTGGTTTCTCATTATTCCCAAAGATTTTTGCAGATTTTCTAGAATTGTTATTGAAAAGACGACATTTGAAGAATTTGAAGAAATCTGCGAATAAATTCAAATAAGATAAGAAATTCAATATTATAATGAAAACGAAGTAATCTAATCAGATTACTGTATAATTTTTACTTCATTTATCGTTGTCGTTATTTATTAATTAAAAAAATTCAACTACCTTACATAGCCAGTCACTCCCTTTAATAATTAATATCCGCTTTTGTCAGAACTCCCGCGCTCATTTGTTGTAAATCTCAATTCTAAAATAGTTTGCAAAATTTATATTAGTCATGGCGGGTTTTATAAGAGAGATGTAATTGCAAATTATAAACCAGCGATTTGTCTTGAATTCACAAGTTCAAAATGTTGCCGCGATATTTTATGCTTTTTGTCAGAAATAGAAATGGCAACATTTTGGAACTATAGTTTCATCTGGTGAAGGTTTATGATTAGAGATGGACATCGGTTTTTTGAACGAACGAAAATTTTGAGAAAAGGTAATTGTTCAAAAAAACGAACGATGGACGAACGAAATGAAAAATTATCGTTTTTAAAAAACGAACAGCTTTTTTTAAAAAAACGATAGTTTTTTACTGAAATGAACGATTTATAAGAACAAAATTTTTCCTATATTTTTCTTTTTCTATACATAGTAGTATATACTTTGCTTGTCTGGGTGTTTGTTTGTTTGTATCCAATAAACGTCAAAACGGCTGAACTGATCGGTCCAAATTTTGTATGGGTCCTCACGAGACCCAAGGGAAGGTTTATAGACAATCAATATTTCAAAAATTTGCCTTCAACATATTTTTTTTATAAAATCCGAGAACTTTTTTATTTTTTGTTTTACAATGAAGAGAAAATCTTTACAGTTGAAACTAAAGATGGGCGCGAAGCACCCTGAAAGCCTAGTTTTTACATATGTTTCTATATTTTTCCATATTTTTCTATATTTTTCTATATTTTTCTATATATACTCCCCTTCAGAAAATTAGAAACATTTTAATGTTATAAAATTTTTATTTCTATTTAAAGGAGACCAATTACCCCCAACATTTAAAAAAGATTTCATATTATCAAAAAATATCAAAACGCAAATCTTAGAAACAGAAATTTATTAAAATTTACTGCTACCTCCTCACAATTTCCCTAAAATATGGTATGAAAATAAACGACACTTTTCTAAGCTTTCAAATATTAATCTTATTTCGAATTTTAAACAGAATTCAATTGAAGATTTTTATCAGCAAAACAAATGTATTTATTATAACACAGGCTATGTTTGCAAAAGAATCGAAGAAAGCAAAAACGATTTTACAAAGAAAAGACTATAAAAAGATTAAAAAGAGTAAAAGGTATAATCAAACACAAAGGATGTCAAAAATTGGCGCGAATTAAAAAGATGCTTTAAAATGTCCGTAAAAATGCTTAAAAATTGCATAGAACGTATATCTTTTTCAAAACCAATAAAGCTTATTTTAATTTTTTTAACATTACAAATAAATCTATCATTTTTATTAATAAAAATTGTTAGTACACCGTCGAAAATTTCAGATAATCCTCCACCAGTTTATGTGAAATATAATGTAAACAATAAATATGTAACATTCCTTTTCCTTTGATTTCTATTTTTTTAGAATTGTGGAAAAATATTCCCACAACCTCTATTTTTGGAGAGTACTGAACTGTATTGTATTGAACTGTAATGAACTGTATTGTACTGTACTGTTGTATTATAATGTGTTGTACTGGTCTATACCTTACTGTACCGTGGTGTACTGTGAGTCTGTGACGTGTATTAGAAAAGCAATGGATCATATTCCTTAACTCAATAACAAAGTTAAGAAGGAGAGAGACGAGCCTGTTTAGTAACTGTTGTTATAATACTAATTCTCATTACGTCACAATAAAATTGTAAACAAACCGTGTTGCCCTCTTCTAAGTTATATTTCTCCTTGCTCCTGCTCCTGCCCCTCCCTGGAAATCTTTTTTTTCACAGTAAGACTAAAGGAAAGCCAAACCCTCCTTAAAATTTGTCTTGTCCCCAACCTTTGACCTTAATTTCTTAAATTTAAATATTCCTTTAAAGCAATACAGAAAGTACTGCTTATATGCAGAGAACTTTGATTTTAGAATATAAAAGAAAGTGAAAACGTATGTTCACAGACTAGATATATACAGAAGTTGCTATTCAGCTTTCACGGACTGGGCTAAGTAGGCATTCTGTATTCTTACAAAAAGGTTTTTGACTGCCAGAGGGGTTAAGTTTTACATTTTTTAAAGAAATACTCTTACTTTTAACATTAAACATTAAATTTATGAATTTAGTCTATTTTTCAGGGTTTTGTATTTCGTATCCAAAGTAACTTTAAATATTCCTGAATATAGACGTCTGCTTATTTGTTGTGTTCTCCAGTTGTACACATTGGAACCAGAGACGCAGAAGGCCCCCCCCCCCCCGCCATTAGATTAATGAAACCTATGTATTTCAAGGGGTTTTCAAGCCCAAACGGGTGCTGAGCCCCATCCCCTAGAAAAAAACCTGACTAAGCCCCTGAATCGAACTGGTTGTAAAAAATATCGCATATTCTAGCCATTAATAGATATCTTTCTGTACTTGCTTATCTCGCATAAGAATTGTTCTAAAAGGAATTTTAGAGCACAAATGTAAGTGAAGTACATGTGTAGTACGGAAACAGTAAAACAAAATGGGGGTTTTACATTTTTTCGACATAATTTCACTCTAAGTAATATTCTCTCTACTCTCTGGTTTTACATTTCTCCCTGACAAAATGGAAATAAATGGTTATTGAAATCTAGACTTAAAAATTGATTTTATTTTTTTTAGAATTCATGGAGATGATGACAGGATAAACTTACAGCCTTGGAATATTGTGAACATCGTCTACTTAATACTTTAACTTCGACATCTTGAACATTCATTTTGAGATAATGTTCAACTTTGTGAACACTTTCTTCAAACTATTCATCATTTGGGAAAATCCTGTTGCTCGGATCATCATGGGTAACATTGGGAAAGTTATGTTCGACATTATGAACATCATGTTCGTTATTGGGAACATTATGTTCCAGATCGTGAATAGAATGTACCAACTTCGTTCACACTTTGCTACATTTATAAACCATATTAAGCATGTAAAAATCCACCAAATGCAAATATATTACTTACTTAAATTTAAAAAATTAAAAAATATTTTGTGAAGTATATAACTATATATCTACTTGTCATTAATTAGATTTTTGCGAAATCAATCATTGTGATTTTCAATGACTCGAATTTTTGTTTTTAAATTTCTTGTCTGGATTTCATTGAATAAATGTAAATGATTTTTATAAAAAAAAAATTAAAAAAATTTTACCGAAATATTTGTAAACTTTTAGAAAACTTTGATTTAAAATCTGTGCAAGAATACTAACAAATTCCTTTGTAATAAGTTCCACAAATTAACAAAAAGTGTAAACATGGTTTAAATCAGAATAACAATCTTTAGCATCAATAAACTTCATCTTAAAAATTGCTAAACGGCCATATTTTTGCTTGTTTTAGAAGCCATAGAGAAGCTATGTAAGTAGCTTTCTTATACGCGACGCTGTAATATTAACGGGAGTTTTTTTGAAAAATAAGTTTAGGTGACGTGAATATACGAAATCAATTCGGGTTTAAGAAATGGCCAATTTTATTCTTCGTGAATACTCCCTTTAAGAGAAACTAAGTTGGTGTTATATTCGTTATATCCTTCGGGTTCAAAGAACACCATTATTACAATAAACTTCGGATTTATGAGGCATTAAAATTACGTTTCAATCAGTTTCCTTCAGTAAAAATTAATCCGACAACTTTCTCAATTTCAATTTCTCCCATCCCCTAAGAATATTTGTACGTCCATAGTTAACCCCATCACTATNTTTGCAATCTCCTAGCCGGATTTGCAATCTCCTAGCCGGATTTGCAATCTCCTAGCCGGATTTGCAATCTCCTAGCCGGATTTGCAATCTCCTAGCCGGATTTGCAATCTCCTAGCCGGATTTGCAATCTCCTAGCCGGATTTGCAATCTCCTAGCCGGATTTGCAATCTCCTAGCCGGATTTGCAATCTCCTAGCCGGATTTGCAATCTCCTAGCCGGATTTGCAATCTCTTTGCCGGATTTGCAATCTCCTAGCCGAATTTTCAATCTCCTAGCCGAATATGCAATCTCCTACCCGGATTTGCAATCTCCTAGCCGGATATACAATCTCCTAGCCGGATATGGAATCGGCATTTTAAATGAAAAGAAATATTTTCAGAAATCACCCCCCGAATACTGTAGTATGCAAGTTGACCTTTGAAAGTGGAGTACATGGCCTTTACAATTAGTAAAGGATTAGCGTACATAATCACTCTAAATGCTATAACTTCGTTGATTAACCCACAGGGCTAAAATAAATATATTTAAAAAGACCCTCAAAAATGGATGGAACACCAAGAGTCACATGTTAATATTTGACCAAAAGTAAAAATATTCATTTTTGACCACTTTTCCAACGTACTTTTTGAACTTTTTTAAAAAATCCTCCCTTGCCATCTAACCATTAAAGATAGAGGTAAAATTTTCTTTGAAATAAGCAGGCCTTGAAAAGTTGGATTAGGGACATTCACATGTATCACACTCCCCCATCTCAACTCTAAGGGCAAAATCATATTAGACAAAATAGCCCAATCTGGATAAGAGGGTTATACAGATTTTGTCTGAGCTCTAATAATGCTGTGTGCGTGCATGGTGAACTGTTGAATCTATATTATGGAGTGCCCGCGCATCATCGGGTTGAGAGCATACGACGGACGCACCTTCTTAGAAAAACGCACTTATTATTTTTCTATCTTTTTGCGTATCTATCTGAAATCTAAAATCCTTAGGAGCATCTTCTTTAGTTGGATTTAAGCTCTACAAGATGGAGGTACAGACCAGAGGGCTGGGGGGGGGGGATATGAACATTAATAGTAATGCTACTTAAATCAAAATTTGTTTAAAAGACTTTAAAGAGACTCATTTTTAAATTCTACAGCTGAACTCAATTAAATCCAGAGAAGATAAGTTTGATGCAATCGTCATGTTGATAGGGCTGAACTAGTTTTATGAAGAACCATTACATTGGAGCAACTAGGTCGTAAACTCCTGCCCAGTAATTCTGCAAAAGATGAGTTTTCCGTGTGTCATTGTTGATGACAAACTGCGCTATGCTAACGCCTCTTTTTCTAATAAAAAACCTAGTTTAAGTTTTGTTTTTTTAATTAGTTTTTTTTTTGTAATGCAAATTCGCGTCAAACATAAAATTACGAGGATTTTTTTATGGATTTTTAAAAAGTTTTATTTTTTTCTTGACAAAATTCTTCAATATCGAACGGCTATATACAGGGGCGGATACAGGATTATATAAGTGAGGGGGGTGCTAGATTTATTTCGTAACAAAAACATCCAGATTTAGAAAATTCTTTTTAAGATAGATATTTTTCCTGTTTTGCACTAGGTTTTCTTTTCCTTAAGTGCTATTGAGGAGCTATTCTGAAATATCAGGGGGGGTGCGAAGGTCCTGCCGCCCCCTGTATCCGCCCCTGGCTTTATAGCTTTCCTTTTGGTCCTATGAGATATCATACAAATAAAGCCCGATCAGTTTATTGAATAATTTATCAAAATTTACCGATTTTTCTGTTAAAATTCTTTAAAATTTTTTTTTAATTGTCGAGAGAAGACATTTTTTTCTGGAGTCATGTGACATTTATGACATACTGCGATGCTAAATGCAACAGCAGCCGCTATTGAGCTTTTAAACGTACTTTTATTTTGACACTGATGAAGCCACTCCTTTATCATTTTATTTTTCAAAATCATTTTCTAATTTCAAACTTTACACAGTGATCCAAAATGTGCACGCTCTGAGTCATGATGACTCACAAATTAGTCGGTGAATTCAAATTCTAATTATAAACTGTAGGTTTAAATCTTTATTTTCATCTTTATCTCTCAAACTTTCGTTTTTACCTTCAGCAACTCAATATCCTCCGTGTAAACTTTTGAGCTATAAGATTGAACTCTTTTCTCAGCAAATGGCCCATTAACAGAGGCGCAACTAGGACTTTTGCTAGGGGGGGGTCCCCCCCTCTCAGGTGCTAGGGGAGGGCGCGCGCCCGGCCGCCCCCCCCTAGTTGCGCCTATGCCCATTAATGAAAATGCTAGAGACCTAAACCCAACATTGTAGCAGTGAATTTCTAAAGTTGAATGTATAAGTTATTTAAACAGAAATATAAAATCAAGAAACATGCTAAATCTAAAATGTACATTTGTCCTAAATGTATTAGTTAGTTAATAAGATTAAAACCAATGTCAAGTTGTTTCGACACTTGGTGCCAGGGGCGCAACTTGGACTTTTGTAAGAGGGGGGTAGGGGGCCTTACAGGTGTCAAATTTGGGTAAAAGACGGTCCACGATCATGAGAATGAGGAGAGGGGGCGAAATAGTTGCGACACTTGGTGCGCAATTGTTATATCCTGGATCTCTGTGATTACGTAACAACTCTTTGTGAAAATGTTGAATTTTGTTTTTAAATTAACGAAACTTCAAAAATATATTTGATGTATTTGAAGGAACAATTTTCTATTTCCTCTAAAATCTAAACGTTTCAAATTCATCAAAATACTTTTTGGGCCGAAGCAACTTTTTTCATATTGTTGATCGATAAAAAAATCCGTGATGAAAATTTTAATTTACTCAATCACATTTCAACTTTTTTTAGCCAAAATCCAAACCTTTGCCCCTTTGGACATATCAGGTCCGACTCTAAGTTTTAAAATTTAGATGTATAGTAAGATGATCTCACCCAAAAATGTTCACCTTTCAAAAAATAGGTTTTCAATTTTATTTGGCAAAATGCAATACAATGCGGCATTTCAATTAGGGTTTCCAGTGAACAAAAAACTTTCGCGAAAAAGTACGAAAATTGTTTTCGCGAAATTTCGCGGAAAAACAAATTCCGCGAAAACTATTAGCATTTTAGTTGCAACAATTAATTGCGAAATAAAACTTATGGAATTCTCTGCTTACAGAGTTGAGCAAGAAAAATTTTATTATATCATAATTAATAATTTCTCTTCCGTATTTTTTCGCAACATTTTAGCATTTCCCCCCCCCCGAAATTTTTGTCTTAAAACATTTTTAAAAAGTGAATATTTGCAAATTATCTTTTCTCCCTCTCATGATCTGAGTCCGTTTCCGTTTTGTCCATTTGACAGCCCAATTTGTTTAGGTAATCATTTTGTTTGTTTACTTTCTTGTGGTTTTTAACAATTTTTTTTTATCGATTTTGATGGTTATTATATTGTAGAACTGACGAGGGTCAACCTAAACAGAAATATATTTTCAATAAATGTGGAACTAACATCTACTTTTTATACTCTACAGAGGTTTGGTCCATCACCGAATTTTAAAAGCATTTTTTTGCGAAATTTTCGCATTTTTCTCGAGCGAACTTAATGCGAAAAATGCGAAATTGACGAAACGATTTACCCTTTTTGTTGGAAACCCTATAAATTGCAATAAAACATGTGCATCTTTATTAATCGTACGCTGCCCCTTTATTAAAGAAAGATAAAATCTAAAATCTAAAATGCATGACACAAAGTTGAAGAGTTCTTGAGATTGTAAAGTATTCAAGAAACGTATTTGCAAACTTGCAAAACAAAATAGCATGTTCATAGTAATTACTGCAAAAAATTACAAACTTCAGCTAAAATGCAAACCAAGTGAGAAGGAAGATGAATAAAAACATAAAGGGACTGTGTCAGAAAATTTAGAGATTCTTCTTTTTTTAAATTTAAATAAAAATGCTATATTTCGGAATTCCCTTAAAAATAGTATTCATTATTTGAAACAATTTCTTTTGTTCTTTTTTCCCAGCAAAATTAGCAAGAAACCCTTGGCAACTTTCCGGAGAATGATTATACACACATATACATTTTACAATGGTGTCCTTAATTTTTAATGCTACAATTTATTTATCAAGAAAGAGCTAAAAAATCAAGATGTAAGAATATAATTTTAAATTTGCATATTTTTGACTTTCAACATAGTGAATTGCAACATGTGCTGCGAATACTGATGAGGTGTTTGCGAATTCTTCCTTTAGCAATCATAAAGTTGACATTTGCATCTTCTGTGCAATTTTAAATGTTTGTACAGTGAGACCCATAAAAGTGTTGTCTAGAAAAACGACATTTATGTTTATAACTTGTGTAATGTTTACCCTGGACTATTCAAATTATAACTTGAAGCAACTGTAAGCGTAATAAAATCAAATAGTGTCTATAGAGAGGGACCGTTCCTTTCCGCTCAAATTCTGAACGAAAAATCGGCTTTTTCTCCGGCCACAGTTGTCTTTGAAAAGTAAGACTATTACCAACCAACAGCAAATAGGCTGTTTAGTTTGGCCTGAAATTACCCAAAAAAGTGAACGGTCCCTTTAAAGATGATTTCTGTACTGCAGGAAAACATAATTGAATTATGAGAATTAAACACTTCTAAGTCTAGAAAAAAAAACGACAATACGTCCATATTATTGATCAGATAGGGAGGGTTGGCTGCTCCCAGGGTTTTGGAGTTGCTCCCTGCAGGGTTTTGGAGTTGCTCCCTGCAGGGTTTTGGAGTAAATTGTGAAAACTTATCCGACCTTTTATGAAAAGTCCTTTAAAAAGTGTACTTTAAAACCGAAAATTGAAAAAATGGCTCTGCTACCCCCTTTTTTACAGTCTTTGTTCAGATATTTGCAGGAAAAAATCGCAAATTTCAGTCCAAGTAGCCTGTTGCAATCAAAAAGTTTTGATTAGCCAAACTGACGACTTTTGTTTTAGCTTTTACATTGAAGATTATCGGTAAATGTAGAAAAAAAATCCTTTTTTTAGCTAGATACATAAAGGTTTCATTTGAGCTGGTCTTTATCAGTTATCTTATTTCAAAGTTTTTTTTAGAGAAATTCTATTTTTCGCCTAAAAAATCTTTAATTGATTGGTGCCATTAAAAAATGCAATTTTAGTCAACAGTCTTAACAAAGACTGTAAAAAAGGGGAAGCAGAGCTATTTTTTTAATTTTCGTTTTTTAAGTACCCTTTTTAAAGGACTTTTCATAAAAGGTCGGATGAACTTTCACATTTTACTCCAAAACCCTGGGAGCGATTCCAAAACCCTGGGAGCAGCCACCTTTCCCTCGATCAGATAAGGTTTTAAGAGTACCGTTGTGAATCGGGCATTATACCGTCTTTGTGTGCGGAATGTCTGAAAGGACCTCATGACTACATATACTCCAGAATTTGTTTTACAACCATGATTATCAAAAGCCAATAGAAAATAGGAAATGAAATTTCGTTTGAAGCTAGTCTATAAATATATTTCAAACTGAAATAAAATAAACTTTTATCTAATAAACATATATACAGGGTTCCTCGCATAGTATCAGACTTCAGAGACAAAGTCTTTTTACCTTTATTTATGATTCTCTTAAACTGTAAACTTGTTTCTCTTTGTCTAAATAAATAAATATTTAATTCAAATACTATATGCAGGCCAAAATACAAAACTTACCCATCAAAACATTATATTTTAGAGTTTTATGTTGTCATTAAAGTCTAATCCTTCGTGGAGAACCTTGTACAAAAAAGTACAAAATTAACAATATATTTGTTTTTATTTAGAAACCCTGGATCCAGCTTTTTTTCTTACTTGGACTAGTATTGGTCCATGGACTAGAAACTGAGGGGATCAGGGACCATCGGGAGGACAGTCAGGGTTCATGGGGGATCAGGGAGGATTTTCAATTCCCAGCCGAAACAAGGAAATTCAATCAAAATAACAGTTTCAAATTTAAATTTGGGCAAAATATCTGATTCAGAGGAACTGACTCATTGACACAATCTCGAATTTTCTAATCCTCATATCTTTGCAACCATATTTCGTAGACCTTAAAAGTTTTAAAAAACCTAACATTTGGTCTTCCTTTTTCAAAACATTTGTGGCATTTATTCATCAACCTACTTCAACACTTTACACTACTTTTTTATTGTTAAAACAATAATACAAATATGTCCCCTGTCCTGCTGCAAAATGGAGTCAACGTTTTTGTCCTTCTCTATTACTTGAGATAATAAGACTTAATTTAGTTCAGATTTCAATTTATTTAATAAAACTAAAATTGTAGAAGTCTGAACGAAATTTTTCATGTTTCCGGTATTTTTATATGAAGCAAATGAGCAGACCAGGTTATGTATTTCGAATAATTGTTCCAATAATAATAAATGTATTTAAAATTGAATGCCGCAAAATATTTCAAAGATCAAAGATCAGCTTCAAGTCGTCTCTTAACTGCCATGTTTCGTGGGACATCATGTACCAGACATCATGTACCGGACATCATGTACCAGACATCATGTACCGGACAAAATGTACCGGACATCATGTACCAGACATCATGTACCGGACATCATGTACCGGACATCATGTACCGGACATCATGTACCGGACATCATTTACTTGATTTATTGATTGAAAACTGAGAAGTAACGAGAGAGATGGAAAATCTTTGGTAAACACTTTCCCCTTCAACCTTCAGGAAAACAAGGCTCTAACCTTCCCATCAGCAAACCAGGTGAAGGGGGGATGGGAAATATGGCGAAGGGGAAGTGAATATTGTGAGGGGGATGGGGAAATATAGTGAAGGGAGAGGGGTTGGTGGAAAGAGAAGGGCTGGTGGAAAGGAATCAGAGGGTTGGGTAAAGGGACCAGAGGGCTGGGGAAAAGGGGCCGGAGGGCTGGAGGAAAGGGGCCAGAGGGCTGGAGGAAAGGGGCCAGAGGGCTGGAGGAAAGGGGCCAGAGGGCTGGGGAAAAGGGGCCGGAGGGCTGGAGGAAAGGGGCCAGAGGGCTGGAGGAAAGGGGCCAGAGGGCTGGTGGAAAGGGGCTAGATGGGGAGGATGAAGCATTGATGAGTGGAGGAGGTTTGGAAAAAAGGAGAGCAGAAAAAAAGAGTAGAAAAGAGAAATGGAAATGTAAAATTGGAAGATGAAGAAAGGAATGAAAGGACTGTACGAAATTAAGATTGACAGGAATAAAAGGAATCAAAGGATTGTAAGGAATGAGAAGTAAAAGGAATAAAAGGGACGAAAGGATTGTAGGGAATGAAAGGAATGAAAGGAATAAAAGGAATATAAAGAATGAAAGGAATGAAAGGAATGAAAGGAATAAAAGGAATATAAAGAATGAAAGGAATATAAAGAATGAAAGGAATAAAAGGAATATAAAGAATGAAAGGAATAAAAGGAATTCAAAGAATGAAAGGAATCAAAGGACTGTAAGAAATGAAAGGAATGAAATGAATGAAAGAAATAAAGGAAATGAAAGGAATAAAAGAGGATACAGTAAAAGAATGGGGAAAGGAATAATAAAAATGAAATGCAAGAAAAAAGAAAAATGCAAGATTGAAAGAGTTTAGAAAGATTATGTTAAGAAATAAAAATGTTTTGATTTTTTTATGTGAAAACCTGATTTATAAATTCTGTACATTTGATTCCCAAGGAATCAATATAATTTGCACTTTGATGCACTTCTTTCTGCCTAACAACAGCTTACAAGTAACAGCTAACAAGTAACTTCTAACAATTGTAACAGCTAACCAGTAACAACTAAAAAGTAACAGCTAACAATTGTAGCAGCTAAAAATTAACAGCTAAAAAGTAACTTCTAACAATTGTAACAGCCAACAAGTAACAGCTAACAAGTAACAGCTAACAGGTAACAGCTAACAAGTAACAGCTAACAAGTAACAGCTACCAAGTAACAGCTAACAATTGTAACAGCTAACAATTGTAACAGCTAACAAGTAACAGCTAAAAAGTAACAGCTAACAAGTAACAGTTAAAAAGTAACTTCTAACAATTGTAACAGCTAACAAGTAACAGCTGCAGGAAAAAACTAAATTCTTAACAGAATTCAACTTCGTGACATTCAGACAATATATAACATCTTCGTTAAACAGAAATCCTGCCAACTTGTCTAATTACATCAAATTCATTTCACTTCAAAAAAAACTTCAATTTGAATTGTATAGTAAAAAAATTCAAGTAAGAAAAAAATAACTGCTAATAATAAATACATTAATATTTCCAACCAGCCCAACCCTCACCTGGCTCCCTTTTATAGAAAAAATGATTAGTAAGTGACAGTAATCACTATTATGTTCAAAAGTAATCATTATTTGGTTCGAACATTCAATATCCTATAGAATAATCTTCTCCTAAATATTTAATCCAACAGAATTTTTAGTTTGAAATATCTAAGGTCTACGACATTGGGTTCCAAAGATATAGGGATTAGAAAAATCAAAGTTTATGACAAAGACTCAATTCCTTCGTTCGCGAGGCAAAGATCTGAAGCTAAAATTGCTTATTTTCCAATTGTGAGGATTGTTAAAGAAGAGAGTTAAAATATTGCCTAATTACAAGACATTTGAAAAAAATATTCTTTGTTTTTAAAGAAATTTCAAAAAGATTTTGTTGCGATGAGATCTATTAGTTTCTGAACAATGCCTAACTGCCTATAAACCCTGAATACTAGGCAGTAAACCAATATTTGTCCTATCAATGTAATCTGTAATATAACTGTGTATATAAACTGTATCCAATACTATCCTGTCTATATAAACTGTAATGTATTTCTTCCTACCTAAACCGTAATGCAATTGTTTGGAAACAATTCTCATTAAAAAATATTTGACTTATATTAATCTAAATTATCAGTTTCATCCGTTCGTGTCAAACCAATTCAAGTAAAATAAAACGTTTTATTACGTTGTTTGCGAACATTTGTCAATATTTTAGAACATTTTGTTCGAAATTTCGAGAAAAAAAATGTTCGTGTTTTCAAAAATTCTTTTGGTAATTTGATATTAAAGTTTCTTCAAAGTTTGCTTATAAATTATGATTACTTTTTCTACTGAATGATTGAGAAAACAGTATTTTACGACCCATTGCCATGATTTATTGCTACAATATGCCAATCAGATTCTCGTGAGTGTTCATACTCTAGTTCGTGACTGATTAATTTTATATATCATACGACGTTGTTCCATAGTCTCGTTAAACTCTTTTTTTCTTCATAATAATTAATAATCACGGAAAATCGTTCCGCGTAAACTTTTTTTTCAGTAAATCACACTTTCACCTAGCTGTAGCATCTAGGAGGTATAGATGCATTCTTAATCATCGTTAACAAAGGTTTCGCCATTAATTTTCAACATCACATAAATTTCTATATTCCTCACATTTTGTTTATCATTTTTAACAAAATAATTTTAATTTCGAAATGGTTTCGTTATGTTCTATACGAGCAAAATGATTTTATTTTCCTAGCAGCGATAGATATAAATTATTTCAATGAATCTAGGCAAAACAATATGTACTAGTCATCGATAATCTATATTTCTCTCATAAAAAATTGGAAAATGTAATTAATCTCAAACTCGAGATTTCAGAACCGCTTATTTCCAAGCTTACATCATATTTGAAGATAGATTGCTTATTAAATAATTTCATGATATAAAATCGATTAGGCTTTTGCCAAGTTTTTCCTCAAAAGCTTATTGCAGGCTGCAGCTTTGAAATAAACATTTCATATCCAAGGCTACAAAAGTCGGAATTCTAATCCTAATTTTAGATATATCTAACACTTTTTTATAACGTCCTCACACTCTGTTATTGATTTCAAAAGGGTTTCAGTAAGTTCAATTTTACAAAGAAAATATATTTTTTCTAAAATATAAGCTGAACTGGGAACTCTTGTATTGTGGATATCGAGATCAATGCTAGATTTCGGTCTTTTGTTAATCTGCATATTAATTTAATCTTTATTCTACATCCCGCAGTCATACCTAGTCATTGGTTGAAAGGAGTTTGATGAGGGGAAGGAAAACTAAAATGAAGATGTGGAAAAGTATACTTTTTCATAAATCCTCAAATTAAAAGTGTCCACAGTGGATACCGAGATCAAATATTCGGGATTATGAGTAACCAACGCAAAAGTTCCTAGCTCTGTATTAAAATGAGACGCTAAAATCAAATAAAGCGAAGGGGGCAGAAAAGTTAACAATAATATTGAATATTTGACTTTAAAAGTTAAAATAAATTTTCCCAACCTGGAATTGTTTTGAAAGTTAAGTTATGCTCATCTGCTAAAATATTTTAGCAGGAAAATGATTTGCATTGGACAAAATTTGCAATTTGCAGAAGAAATAATGCAATGAAATTGCACTTGATTCAGTGCAAATATTCAAGGTTTAGAAAGAAATTAGAAGTTAAAAGATCAATAATTCATTGGAAAAATATGTTATGCAAGAAAGCGTTTTACTAAAACATTTAGTTGCTTAACACATTTTCGCTTTTAACCCTATTTAGCCTGACGTCTCTGGGTTACTTTGATTCCTATAGCTCAAATAATTTATGAGTTATCGCAAAAAAAAACGATGGGGCCAGATAAGGATAAGATTGCTTTGCATGTAAATAGATTTCCAGGACTATAATTATCCCTGTTTCTTGTAATAATATTAATATTACCTTTTCAACAATCTTCTCTTCCTACATTAGTAAAAAAGAGATTTTTATTTTTGAACACGTGTTTGGTCACGTGGTAGGGATCCGGAGGCGAAAACTTTTGTGTGGAATATCGTTAATCTGGAATGCTTGATCCAATGTGGCACTTTTATATTTGAGGATCAAAGTTATTCCTGCACTACGGGATATCGATGGTCTGCATAAGATGAAGATCAATTGAGGTTGATCCCGAGATTTACGACACAATAGTTCAAAAGTTTTGACTTTGAATTTCTCATATTGATTCGGGCTCTTTTACTTACATTAGGCCAATCCTTATTATTTAGATAATGATATTAAGCTGAGAAAACGTACAAAACAACTTCTATTATTATGAGAATTTTGATAATTTTTAATATTTATTTATTTGTTCAGATAGTTGAAGATGAAATATCATTTGATGCTGTTGCTGCAGCAGGGTCCGGTCCAGACAAGAGGTATTCATTCATTCATTTATTTATTCTTCTGTCTTTTCATCCATTTATTCATTGTTCTATCTTTATAAACTGTAACCAATAGAATCTATAAAAGTTGTATCCAATACAATCCTTTCAATGTGAACTGTATCCTATCTATGTAAACTATCTAATACAAACCTTTATATGTAAACTGTGCGACCTAAACCATCCTATCAATGTAAAATGTAACCAGTAAAATACTATCTATATAAACTGTAACCAATACTATCCTATTAATGTAAACTGTAACCAGCACTATCCTATCAATGTAAACTTTAACTGGTACTAGCCTATCTTTATAAAGTGTTGCCCATACAATATTATCTATGTAAACTGTAACCAATACAATCCTATCAATGTTAACTGTAACCAGCACTATCCTATCAATGTAATCTGTAATATAACTGTGTATATAAACTGTATCCAATACTATCCTGTCTATATAAACTGTATTTAATACCATTCTATCTATGTTAACCGTAACTAGCAAAACCCTATCAATGTAAACTGTATCCAATACCATCCTATCTATATGAACTGTTACCAGTAAAATCCTATCTATGTAAACTGTATCCAATACTATCCTATCTATATAAACTGTATCCAATACCATGCTATCTATATAAACTGTAACCAGTAAAATCCTATCTATATAAACTGTATCCAATACCATCCTATCTATATAAACTGTAACCAGTAAAATCCTATCAATGTAAACTGTATCCAATACTATCCTATCTATATAAACTGTAACCAGTAAACTCCTACTAGGTGTATTGAGAAGGTCATTATGGAAGAAAAAACTGAATGGGAAGAAGTTGAAGAATGTGATCATTCATACAATAGAAGATGCCATACATCACATGTTACAGTTTACACTGCAGCACAGGTTAATCATTAATTCACATGTTACAATATACAATATACAGTGAAACCCTTAACAAAGAATACATCGAAAGAATTCATCAAATGTCGTATTCTTCACTTTCTGATAATGAAATGTTGCAGATATTTTGTTTTCAATTAAATGATTATATGGAAATCTTTAAAACGACATTTGATAAATTCTTCCGATATATTCGTTATTAAGTGTTTCACTGTACAATCTATACAAAACATGATACAATATACAGTATACAATCTATACAACACGTGTTTCAATATACAGTATACAATATACAATACACAATCTATACACATTTTAAAACATATACAACGTATAAAATCTGTTTTAAATTATTGGGTCTTTTTTTTTGAAATAAACAATTCTGCAAAAAATGAACAGATTTACAGTTGAAACTAGCTGAGGAACCTAGCTTTGCCTGGATACTAAGTTTCCATGTTAAAGTTCACCCATTGTACTTATAATTTTCAAATCAAGGTAAGAACATACTTTATAGACGTAGATATATATATATACATATCTCATCCTTTATGAATCCCTCTGTAATATATATTCAGGAGGAGGAGTGTGAGGAAATATATATATATATACATATCTCATCCTTTATGAATCCCTCTCTAATATAAATATATATTCAGGAGGAGGAGTGTGAGGAAATAGATATATATATATATACATATCTCATCCTTTATGAATCCCTCTCTAATATAAATATATATTTTTAGTAGGAGGAGTGTGAGGAAATAGATATATATATATATACATATCTCATCCTTTATGAATCCCTCTCTAATATAAATATATATTCAGGAGGAGGAGTGTGAGGAAAACTATGTTAAAATAGAGTATAGTAGGATGAATAGTATAATAGCATGAAGAGTATAGTAGGATGAAGTATCATAGACTTGAAAAGAATTCAGTATTGAGTGGAATAACAAAGCATGGTTGCACACACATTATGACGATACAAACGATTATTATTGGACCAACTAAAGTTGATCTACATGAACTTATATGAGAGTATGTATAACCTATGGATGAACCCTTGGTTAGGTTCACAGTATAATAGGATGAAGAGAATAGTAGGATGAATAGTATATTAGGATGAAGAGTATTGTAGGATGAAGAGTATTATAGTATGATGAAGTGTATAATAGGATGAAGAGTATAGTAGGTTGAAGATCAAAATAGGATGACGAGTATACTAGGATGAATAGTAAAGTAGGTTTAGGATGGAGATTACAGAAAATACAAAAAATGAAATCAATACTTCGCAATGAATTTATTCGCTATTAGGAACCTAATGTAAGGTCAACTGATAATGCAGTTTTGTCAAGTATTGCATTAAATGCATTATCCTGTTTACTGTGTATACTGTTCAAGACATGCAAAAGTGCATTTAATGCAGAGATTCATCTTGCAGTATCATAAAGATATCAGATATGCAGAAGTGGAAACCATCCGGGATCTCAGAAAAATTTAAGAGAAAAAAATACTTCTGATGTTTTTTGCAAGTGCATTGTAGTTTTTAATGTATTCTAAACATTTTCATCTTTTTTGAACGCTAATTAACAATGTTTGATTTTGTGTGTACGGGGGGGGGGTTAAAAAGATGTGAAATTTTTCTTTAAGATGCATAAAATCATGAGCAATTTTTTTACTTACGAATCTTTTTAATCCTTTGAATAATATGATCTATATAGGTATGCAGGCGAGGACTAGAGAAGGATTGTGACATACAAGGAGAAGATATTTGTACTACGCAGTACGAAAGTGAATGTGTGACGTCACAGGAACAACACGAGGTACTTCTTCTTTCTTTTAACTTAGAGAATCAAGGGTCATAGAGTCACTGTTTAATAAAAGCATGATATTGTGCGTATTCCATCTCTGTGAATATAATTGATTTTTATGGAAACTATTAATAATGACGACTTTTACGGGAAGCTCTAAAAAATATTAATAATGGCGACTATTTCTGAAAACTCTGTAAATATTGATGATGCCGACTATATTACTGGAAACTCTGTAAATATTAAAAATGACGACTATTACTGGAAACTCTATAAATAATAATAATGACGACTATTACTGGAATCTCTGTAAATATTAATAATGACGACTATTGCTGGAAACTCTTCAAATATTAATAATGATGAATATTGCTGGAACCTCTTCAAATATTAATAATGACGACTATTACTGAAAACTCTGTAAATATTAATTATGACGACTATATTACTGGAAACTCTGTAAGTATTAATAATATCTTTCTTTGTTTTAAACCTTTACTATCAGAATTTTAATGAAAAAAGGTGTGCACGCAGTATTATTACATGCATTAAAAAAATGTTCTAGGCTTTCAACTTGTTTATAATGACGGACGGTTTAAAGTTGTAATTTTACGTTAATTTTCTTTAATTTTAAATATTCTGTTAAAACTTTAAGAGTAAGTTCTTGGATTGCATTTTCCTAAAACTATATATATCTACAACTTTTATTTTTACACAAGACAAAAGTTTTGCACAGAGCAAAAAAAAATCTGTGAAAAGTTTAATATTTTTAGTTTGATTGATTTTGATGAATAAATATTTACATATTTTAGATATTTTTGAGTGCCCTGTAATTGTATATATTGTTCAGGTTGAAGATGATATTCCAGTTTGTGAAACTATTGTTGACGAGAAGTGTGAAGATTTTACTTCAGGACTCATTCATTCATTCATTCATTCATTTATCCATTGATTGTTTTATTGAGTAATTTATGAATTAATCAATGAATTACCTGATTATATAATTAATTATTCACCTGTTTAATTAATTAATTGACTAATTGATTAAATTGTTAATTGATTAATAGATTATTTGATTAGTTAACTAATTAATTGATTAATTAGCAAACTGGGTTTTGTGCCAATCGTCTATGTTTTTAACTGCAATTATGCTTGGTCAGGAAAAATCACCACAAAAATAATGATTCTTGTTGCTCAAATTTTAGTTCTTGTTGTTTTAAAACTATTTCTGTCCGCTTAGGTTACATGAACTTTTCCTGGATGAGAAAAAAATTTGAATTCAAATGAAACCTTTCCATTTCTTCAGTTAGCATTATTTCCAGTACTGTTCACAATAGAAGGGTATTTACTCTTTACTTAGCTTGCAGCCGATCTAAAGAATACATGCTGAAAAAGGTTCCCATAATTAACATGAATAAGATTGCGAACTATTTTAGTAAAACATTTTATATAAGTTTAAGGATTTAAGTATTTTTTTCGAAACCGCGATTTACATGACTTCAAATACAAACCTTAAATATTCCTTCGTTTTCAGTCTTTATAGACCCTATATCCCCCCTCCACCCTTTACCCGCCCCCCCCAATCCGCCATGGTCTTTAGAATTCTAGCAAAACTATAAGGTTCGCGTTAGGATTGCCATAATTGCATGGATGTGCAAAACTGCCTGAATTTGAATAATGTTGTCGGCTTCAGGCTACACTGCCTTTACTGATTGCACCAAGTGGCCAAGGTAAGATTGTTCGATAAGCTAAGTTCGATATATCGAAAATTACTAAAAATATTTCAACCTTTCAAAAAATCTGATTAAATTAGCTACCGCTCTAGAAAATTACAATTATGATAGAATCTTTTAAAACTTTGACAGAAGTTTACAAATGTTTTCTGAATTGCTAAAACGAAAGGAATTAAAGATAATCTTATTAAAATAATGATCATCTATGATGAGTTTGTGGGTATTTTGCATGCAGCGAAAAAGAATTTAAGATATTTTAAGAAAACTATGATGTAATTGTTACTCAAATTCCTCAACTGAAGGAATAAAGGGTACCGGGGGATTGGCGCATGTGAATCGGACATGTCACTCTTTTGAATAAAGGATCAAATGATATTTACGTCTATAAAGTCCCTTTAACACGATACCTTTCAATGTAAATTAGATTTCAAAAAAACCTTATTATTTAAGTTTCAAAGAGCAGATTTATCCAGAATTCTGTGATTGTGTTGTTATAGAGGGCGCGCATGTTTTAAGACGGAAAATAAAGAACTATTCATCTTATAACGCTTTTTGTTGCTGAGAATCTAAAAAACATGTGAAGAAGATATGTTTTCCAACGAGGTTATAGTATATAAAGTGATGATGTACGCTAATCCTTTACTAATTGCTAAACAATCCCAAGTATACACTCAGGCTAATACACACGGAGAGGTAGCCAAGATCCAGCCCCCCTGATGTTTTCACAACCGGAATGTATTTACACGTCTCCCCTTTTCTAAAGAGTTCTTCACTTTCAAACATTTCTTAAAGAGCGTTTTAGACGTAATCTCAAGTGAGCATTTATGGGGGCATGTCCGATTCACACCGGTGCATTTTAAACCTCTATTTCGCAAGTCACTTTTTTAGAGAGAACCCACAGTAAAAATTAATCAATTTTTAGCTGGACAAATAAGAATATCTTGGTCATCCCTAATCAGACAAAACTTTAAAGGGTACCTTTGGGATCCGGACATGCCACTCTCTTTTAATTAAGTGTCATTAAAAATAATGTTTACAGTCCCATTAATGTTCTTTAAAATCTTTGTGACACGATTAGTATTCTTTGCTTTGTATGGTTGGATTTTAAGGTGCAACCTTTCAGATGGTGCAGTCTTGCAGAAACTGAAAAGTTGCAAAAATCATGATGTTTTCTGACCAGTTTTAAACACAAAATAGCCCCCATCTCCTTTTCCAGAAAATTACATGCAAATTACACTCGCCGGGTGTTTACCTTCAAATCTTCATCTTGTATTTCAGCAAGATTGCAAAATCATTTTTGCTAAAAAAATGTTCTTCACAGACTGCAAATTTATAGTTATATTTATCGTTTTTATTTTCACACAAAATACAAAATAATAATGTATGATGGTTCAGCTTAAATTAAAACGCGAAAGAAAATTTATTATGAGCCAATTGAAAATATAATGTATAATAATTTTGTTCTGATCGGTATTTGTTGAAACAGACTATTCATATTGAAATCTTAACTGAATATACATTCATTGTGGATTTACAAGTATAAATACTTAGTCAGCACTCAAATAATCAATACATTTTCAAGAATCCATTCATTGAACTTATAAATACATATTGATTCAGCAAAAGTAGCAATGTATTCTTGTTGACTGTAGTAGACTTTGACATCCACCATTGGCAAACGGTGTTAACCCATTTTTGTTGCCTGTAGTAGACTTTGTTACACTGTAGGTTAAATACACATTTTACAATAAACTTTAATGTTATTTTCAAAGAATAATTTGCCCCCCCCCCAAATTACAAATTCTCGAAATGCGCCTCTGAAGTGTACATTTTAGTTGTGCATAAATTACTAATATATTAAAAGTTATCTTACTTTTCACTTTGTATTTCTTTTTTTTGAAAAAAGCGTAGAGATGGGAACCCTAGCATTGTGGATATCGAGATCAATGCTTGATCTCGATATTTTGTCAATCTGCAGATTAATTTAATCTTTGTTAATTGCATCTTGTAGTTAAATGTTAAATGGAGCTTTAATTAGGGGAGAAATAACTAAAATAAGGTATATAATATAGTATAATAAGGTATATAAAAGGTATATGGAAAGGTATATTTTTTATAGATCCTCATATTAAAATCTTCCCGCAGTGAATATCAAGATTAAGCGATCGGGATTAAGAGTATCAAACACAAATGTTCCCATCTAAGGTTGATTAGACGATGTTAGGTACTTTCCCAAGGGCATTTTTCCAAGGGTATTTTCCCAAGTGGCAACTTCCTAACTGTGCAATTTCCCAAGGGCAACCAAGTCGCCCTTGGGAAAACACTTGACATCGCTTAGACAAACGAACAATGTCGATTTCCACAATACAAGAATTCCCAGCTCTGGTGCAATAAATCGCCTAGTACGTGACATAAACACATCGCAACTTGATGAATTGATAATCTGCAGATTACAGAAAATATTTCTTAGTTAAAATAAACATTAAACTTTTCTACAATTTAGGGAAGTGTGTTCACTGGAGAAGAAAACTAGGGTAAAGTTTACCCCTGTTACTAGATGTGACAAGGTAAAATAAAAACATTTTACAAAAAAACCCATATACATGTCTATTGATCAAAGAGAATAGAATACATATCAGAGTGGAATTTACTAGAAAAAAGTGTAAAACAGCCATTTTGTTGTACTGTTTCCATACTGCAGGTGTACTTCACATATTTGTGCTATATAATCTTTTGGGTCCTGGAACATCATTTTATAGAAAATCTAAAATTAATATTAAAAGAAAACCAAATTATGAAATAGGCTGGTTTTACCAATGATCATTTCACATAGACTCTATGCCTTTCATTTAACACAAACGATGATTTTCCGTTATAACTATCAAATGATGTTTATATTTACCTGATTCATTATAAAGTTTGTTTAACAGCTTTAAAAAATTCGAAATTGAAAGTGAACATTTACATGATTTGTACACTTTGAACTCCCCTTAAGGCTGAAAGGGACTGAAAAAATTCATACCGAGAGATTTCTAAATTCCACTCTAATATACATTCTATTCTCTATAAAAAAAACATTTAAACAATAAAAAATGTTCTTTCTATCCACAGTCGTCGTTGCATATATCAATAAAATGAAGACGACTTTAGGTTTAAAATTTTGATTTCTACCAAGCTTTCAAACAGCATGGAAATACATATAACATGGAAACAAAGCGAAAAATGATGATCAACTGAGTCTCAGAATTTTTTTTGCATGATTGGTTCAGCCGCTTCGAGGTTCATTTGAACCCAAACTAACCAACCAACCAACAGACAATTGGTAAATACAGGGTGTCCCAATAAACATGGGAATTCAGTGACGAATTCAATATCGTCTTTTTAAATAATTCTTTGATTTAGTATAGTGATACCTACTGAGAAAGCTGTAATCTGTAAGAGTTTCGTCTGCTATGATCACATTTTGTTTGTTTATGTTTTGACTGCATACGGTTGTTCTTAGTAAAACAAGAAAATTGCAGTATACAAACAGAGTAAACTTGTCTGTATTCACTGTTCATCTTGCGGAGACATTATAGACACATCTTTACTGTCTTTTACCCTTTTCATTAAATAAACTCTAGCAGACATAATAATATTATGGCTTTTGAAATTAGGTATTACATTTACGATGCTAATTCATAACAAAGACGATGCCGAATTCGTCAACATGAATTCCCATGTTTATTGGGACATTGATAAAATATACATATTTGTCCAAACTTTTTTTCACAAAATGCATTGTCATGTCCAAATCTTATTTAACCAATGACGGGGCAAACGCATACTTAATATAGCAGAGCGAATACAAGTCATGGAGTTTATGTTTATAGAGACGTTGTGCCTTTTGTTTGCATATTTACCAGTCTCATCACTAGGTACATACTAGAGGTACATTTGGACATTTTACGGTAGCATATTCGGACTTATCAGGAATTGGGTGAAAGGGAGTGACCGGCAATGTATGGTGGTTGAACTGAGATTGCAGTATTGTAGGAAATCATTTTAGGATTCATTTGAGACATATCAAACATTTCCACTATGTATAATTACTGAGTTTGAGCGCAAAGTCGACGTTAAAAATCATGAATTTGGGTGTTTACGTTTTCAGAATCATTCTTTTTATTATTAAATTACGACAACGAAAAATAAAGTAAAAATTATACAGTAAGCTTATTAAATGTTTAGGAACATATTTCTCTACAGAAATTTGTAAATAAATCAATGTTAGAATCAATTATTTAGTTTTCGTCATTTTATTGAATTTCTTATTTTCTATGAATTTGTTCCCATTTTTCTACTATTTCTTCTAATGTCGTCTTTTCAATAAAAATTCCAAAAAATCTGCAGAAAATTTTTGTGAACAATGAGAGATTATAGAAACTAATAATTTAATAAGATTTCGTATTTTCGATGATAAGATTAATTTTTATTTTCTCAACCTGTTCCTGAACAACTTAATAGTTTACTGTAGAATTTTTTTTACATTTTTGTCGTCATTATTTATTAATTCAAAAAAACCGATTCTAAAAACGTACTCACCCAAATTCATGATTTTGAACGTTGACTTTGCGCTCAAACTTAGTACATATACGTCATAGAAACGTTTTAAATGTCTCAATTAAATCCTAAAACTTTGTGAATTTTACACATACAGTTCAACCACCATGTATTACCGGTCACCCCCTTAAACATATACGAGCCCGGCCTTCCCAAACTGCCAAAAAAATCACGACTTTTGTTCACACACATTTTTTAATATTTTTGTTACAAATCTAGTTTTCAGTAGTCCTAATATGTCACAGTTAAATGTTTGCACAAAATCTATCCTCCTCACCTTACAAAATTTCATCTTCACCAATCTAAATATACATTATTATTATACGTGAAAATGGTGTTTATTACTTGTTTTGTGCCTCACAATATGTAGCAAAAGAGAAGTTTTGGTTTAAAAAACACTGCTTATAAACGAATAAACTTTTATGTATTTTTATCCAGTATAAATCTGCCTCCACGGACCAGGAGTATTTTTTCTGTTTGTTTTGCTTGGCAGATATTGCAAGGAAAAGCTGACAAGGAGTATTATTACAAATATTCTCAATTACAGAAACATCGGATAGCAACAAAAATATTTCTTATAGAATCTATTCTGATTTTCTAATAATAATATTGACAATTGATGCAAAATTAAGAGAAAGCTTAGAAATGTTTAAGCTTGAAGCACTAATTCAGGGGACATTAGTGTAAAATCGGCTTTATGGCACTCAGATTGGAACTAATGTTCCCTGTACTATTCTGTTCTAATATGTTCCCTGTACTATACTGTTCTAATATGTTCCCTGTACTATACTGTTCTAATATGTTCCCTGTACTATACTGTTCTAAAATATAGGTTCCTGTGACCCTATGTGGACCAGCAGGTTGCGGATTCAGGGAGGGAGAAGAGACATGTCAGGAGAAAACACAAACTCTAGTTCAAGATAAACCTGAGGAATCATGTAACCTGGATCCACAAAGAACCTGCAAACATGTTACTAAACTGGTTCCAGAACTCAAGGTATAAGTTCCAGAACTCAAGGTATAGGTTCTAGAAGTAAAACTCAAGGTATTTGGTTCCAGAACTAAAGGTATAGGTTCTAAAACTCATAGTGAAGGTTCCAGAACTTAAGGTATTGGTTCCAGAACTCATGGTATAGTTTGCTTAAAACAAGTTTTCTAAAAGTCCATTGAAGTAAAAAAGAATAGATATAGAAATCCGCAAACAATATTCAGTGGAAATATACGCCAAAAACTTATAAATCTTACAATGAATCTTAAACAAATTTTCTACTAAATAATTTTCTTATTTAATATATAAATACAACTAAATTGCAACAAAAGTTAATTTTGAGAAATTAGCTGGTGAAGTAGAATAATATTAAATTCTCACTAAAACAAAAACAAATAATTATTCCACAAACAAGTCTAATCCCTATATTTCTGCAACCAGCCGGTGTAAACCTTTGATATTTCAAGTTTAGATAATCTGATTTAGCAGAATTTATAGTTTGAAATATCAAAGTTCTTCCACATTGGGTTGCAGAGAAATAGAGATTAGAAAATCAGAATTTGTGGCAAAAACTCAACTCTTCTCTTGAAGGCGGTAGAGAACTGTGTTGATGTTCCTAAAGAGATTTGTGTTCGCTCTCAAAGAAACCCAAGAAAGATTTCCAGGTATAAACCCACATCTCTTGTAGAACCTCATGTTACCAAGGTCAAAATAAGAAATATACATCTGGAAAACAACTTGACTTTTTAGAATCCTCAAATGAAAATACATAGTTCTTAAAGATCTTGAGTTGTTTTAGTTTTAATGTACCAAGCAATGTGGGCGCAATTAGCATACGCTAAAATTATTGAAAGAAATGCAAACAGGAGCCTATAGTTTGATACATATAGGGTGTCCCATATAATACAGTGAATCCCAGATATATGAATGCATAGACCGTATCAAGTTTTTTGATAATTCTAAGGAAACTTCTTTTTATTTTTAATTCAAGGTAAATTAATAGCCCTAAAATGTAAATGCAATTAATATATTAATATTAAACTCCTTTTTCCGCGGCATTTGATCTTAAATATGTAATACGACATTATAAAAACTCTTGCTATGTATTCATACATCTGGGATTCACTGTGGGTAAGCAAATAATTTTCGGCATTTTATTTGTAATTCTAACTTTAGAAGTATAAAATTCTAGAGTTAATAATCACAAAATAACCCTGGCAATTTTGTGATAAAAAAATCTAAAAAAAGGCATTCATTAATAAATCATGCATGATTGATAACACAAAAGACTATGTAAACTCTTCCTAAGAGTAAAAGTTTTACTCCTAAAAAGAAACCCTGTACGAACATTCCAGAATGATTTTTATCTTTCTCTATACTGTACTCAAAGAGAATAGAATATATATTAGAGGAGAATCTCTCGGTATGAATTTTTTCAGTCCCTTTTAGCCTGAAAGGGAGTTCAAAGTGTACAAATCATGTAAATGTTCACAAATTATATGCAGTAGAGTACATTCATACAGTATGTTCCCTAGACCATTTATTTCAATTTCGAATTTAAAGCTGTTAAATAAACTTTATAATGAATTAGGTGAATAAAAAACATCATTTGATTTATAGTTACAACGGAAAATCATCGTCTGTAAAGTGAAAGGCATAGAGTCTACGTGAAATGATCATTGGTCAATTATAAAACAAGCCTATTTCATAATTTGGTTTTCTTTTAATATTCATTTTTGATTTTCTATATAATGATATTCCAGGGCCCAAAAGGTTATATAGCATAAATATGTGAAGTACACCTGCAGTATGGAAACAGTACAACACTTTTTTCTACCCTCTAATATATATTCTTTGACTGTACTGATCTTCCCCTAATAGAAGTGCACAGTGCACAGTGAACACTGCACAGTGCACACTGTAGGTTAACAAACAGACAATATATTATGCAAAAAAATATTAATGTTGAACATCCTTTCTTCCCAATAAAAATATTAGAATTTAGGATAAAAATTATAAAAAAAATTAAACCACGGAACATTGCAGGCAGTGTCTGATCTCAAGTTCAGCTCCATAAAATGTGTTTACATTTTTTTTCGGTCATGGCAGCATAAATGAGAAAGAACGTTAATTGATTGTTTGTCTAGTCCGGTGGTTAAGAAGTGGTGCTATGGTATACCCCCTCCTCCAACTACTTGCCCTGATACCTGCAAACAAGCAGCACGGTACTCCTTTTTAGATTTTTTATTTTCTTGATTTATTGTTGTCCATACAAATTCTATTTTATAGGGAACAGAAATGCCTGCCAGAGTGCCAGAAATGGAAAAACGATAGAAGTTGTTGCAATGAGAAGACGGTAGTTTGTCCCTCTCAATGCCTAGATGCTGCTCTGAAAGGAGAGTGCCCAAGTAGTTGTGAGAAATACAGGGGTAATCCAGAATGTTGTGGATCTTGCTCTGATATATGTTTAAGAGCTGCTAAGTCTGGCCAATGTCTACCTGAATGTGAAAAGTACAGAGGTATAGATATGAAAGATTATTAAACATTTATATAATCTAAATTTTTTAGGAGATGTTAACTGCTGTAACAGCTGTCCAGACACTTGCAAGACCGCCGCTCTAAAGGGTCAGTGTCTACCAGAGTGTAAGAAATGGGAAACGGATGAAAACTGTTGTGCACCTCAATGTCCTGACACATGTAGAAGAGCAGCACAATTAGGGCAATGTTTGCCTGAGTGCCAAAAATGGGGAACAGATGAAAACTGTTGTGCACCTCAATGTCCAGACACTTGCAGAAGAGCAGCACAATTGGGGCAATGTTTGCCTGAGTGCCAAAAGTGGGGAACAGATGAAGACTGTTGTGCACCTCAATGTCCAGACACTTGCAGAAGAGCAGCACAATTAGGGCAATGTTTGCCTGAGTGTCAGAAGTGGGGAACAGATGAAAATTGCTGTACACCTCAATGTCCAGACACTTGCAGAAGAGCAGCACAACTGGGGCAATGTTTGCCTGAGTGTCAGAAGTGGGTAACTGATTCAACCTGTTGTGCACCACAATGTTCTGATATATGTCGCAAGGCTGCAAAAGAAGGCAAATGTTTGCCTGAATGTGAGAAATGGAAAGGAAATGCTGATTGTTGCAATGAAGTAACACTTAAAGTAATCTGTCCGTCTGTTTGCCTTGAAGCAGCTCTGAAAGGGAAATGTCTGCCTGAATGTGAAAAATTCAGAGGTAAAGAAATTAAAAAAGTAGGTTCAATTGAAATTTTTAAGAATCAAATCAAATTAGAGGTCTAAACTTTTGATTTTAATAACGCTTGGCTTCAGCGAATGAGCCTGAATCTGATATCCAAAGGACAAACTTTGCTAAATTGTAACAAACATTGAGAGTCCTTAACAGCTCACATGGAACTTTTGACCATTTTAAGGTTGATGGTGATCGCTACTAAATTTAGGTGCACTGTATATAAAACAAATAAAATATATAATGAAATATCAACTATATATAAGTGCGTTGAAAAGTTATCGATGATTATTGGTTATAATATCTGAATGATTTGTTTGGAATTAAATTGATTTGTTTACGATCCGAGTCGAATTGAAACTGAATTTCTATGGACGCTACGTTCTTTGGTATGAGTAGTTTTTTTCTCCTTATTGACGCAACAGAAAGAAATAAGATTATAGTATCAATCACTATCGAACATTTTCGACGTAAGCCAATGCCCCCTTTCAATTTTCGCGAACACTCCCTTTAAAGGAATCATTGACAAAGGGCATTCTGCAGCTCACGCAGATTGGCCATTAACAGGATGGCTAGCTGGCTAAGCAGAAATAATAGATTAAAGACATAAATAATTCGCCCTCTTATCAATTCAGACTTTCAGAAACGTCCAACTAATAAGAATTATTTAGGTGATACAAACTGCTGTAATAGCTGCCCAGCTACCTGTAAAACAGCAGCAGCTAAAGGTCAATGTTTGCCTGAGTGTCAACTATGGAAGGATGATTCCTCATGCTGTGCTGAGTGTCCTTCAGAGTGTATCGAATCTGCTGCTGCCGGCCAGTGTCTGCCACAGTGTGAAAGCTACAACAGTCCTAAATGCTGCTCTAAATGCCCAGCAAAGGAAAGTATTATTAAACAACATGCTGCTGTAGACTAGTGTACTGTTAGTGGCAGCTTTCACACTATTCTACAGCTCACATCTGTGCCCCCTAGCAGACTGATATTATCCAACTTCAATAAATATCCATTCCTTTTTAAAAGCATGGTCAAAACAATTTTCATAGGATACCACTAATTTTCAATGCAATGAAGAGATTGACACTAAATCCTGTTTCAATATTTTACCGCTCATTGACAATTTTAAGATTGGTTCCATTATTTAGCAGTTTTTTTTCTCTCTTTTCTTATGTGGATTTTGGAAATGAAACAATTCTACCAGGTTTCAATGACATAATTAATTCCAAATCTAATGTCTTGATCTTGTTGTCCATGATGAAAGAACTGTTTAATTTGAGGATAAATGCCGGATCCCTCAATTAAAGTTATCCCTGGACGGTATGAATATCAGGTATTTGCCATTTTCTGTTGTTTGCACATGCCCCATAAAATTCCAAAACAGAGAGAGGGGGATTGCATTTTGTAGATCCAGAAAAATAATTAAATTAGTATTTATTTAGGGTTAGGTTAGGTTAGGTTAAGACACTTTCTGGGCCGAGCGCTGCGGCTAGGACAGGCCGAGCACTGAGGCCACAGGTTAGGTTAAGTTATGACACTTTCTGGGCCGAGGGCTGCAGCTAGTGGGCCGAGTGCTGCGGCCACATGTCTTACATTTAAGACCCCACCATCTGCCAGTCTCTACGCAGGCATCCCTATAGATATTATTTTTCTGGATCTACAAAATTCAATCCCCCACTCTGTTTTGAAATTTTACGGGGCATGTGCGCACAACAGAAAATGGCACATGCCTGAAAATCATGATATCGAATAAGAATTTGTAGGTCTGCATAAGATCCCAAGATGGGTAACACAGAACCTCTGACTTCAAATTATTTTTTAGTGTGTTGAAGATGCTTTGTTTGGATTTTGTTCTGCCGATTGTAAGAAGTATGAAGGAGATCCCAACTGCTGTGCGCCCACTTGCCCGGCCAAATGTACAAATAGAAGACGTGGGTCCTGTCCGGCCACCGGGGCTTTGGAGTGTGGGAATATCCCAGGTAAATGTTTTGAGAGGTCTTTATCAAAATTTTATCTATATAAACTTTGCTTGTCTGTATGCTTGTTTGCGTCCAAAAAACGTCAAAACTTTGCTTGTCTGTATGCTTGTTTGCGTCCAAAAAACGTCAAAACGGCTGAACCAATCGGGCCCAAATTTAGTTTTGGGGCTCACATGACCCCAGGGAAAGTTTATGGATAATCAAAATTTCAAAAATTAGATTTTCATTAAATTTTGAAAATTCACGATTTTTTTATATAATCCCCGTACGTTATTGTTATTGTTTGACAAAGTACACAAGAAGAAAATGTTCACAATTGAAATAAAAGATGGACGCGAAGCGCCCTGAAAGCCTAGTAAGAATATAAAATAACTTGAAATCTAGGGAACTCTAATATACAATTTATTGGAAACATTGCCGATACTCTGTAGATTTGTACGCCAAAGAGAAACTCGCGGATTTTATATTAATCATTTACACGGATTTCTTTAAAATATCAGTAGGATAAGATTATTTAAACCCTTTTTTTCTAAACAAGGTTGAATGCCTGTCTTAAGGACGTAAAGCTTGACACACCGGGAACTTATTATAAGTCTTAACAGAATCAATCTATTGAAATTATTGGTACAATTTAGTGACTTGAACCAGGATTTTAAATGAACATGAGACTTAGCAATTGTGCAGTGCAAACAGATCCTTTTTACTTAATAAGATATTTAGTAATTACTAGTAAAACTATTTGCTATTACCAATATCAAATGTACTTTTGCTGTAATGTCGTCTTCATATGCCACAGGTTTCTGGTTCTTACTGTAGCATTACATATTAGGATAGAATGATAAAACTGGTGAATCATGAAGCATTAGCAAACACATATAAAACAATAATCAGAGGAAACAACTTGATTAATCATTATATTTAATATTTTCAGGGTGTTGTCCAGATCACTATGATGTTCTGTATGGAGCAGTTTCGTTTAAGGTATTTAAAAATAATTATTTTGAACATCTTATTTGGATAATTCTATGATAATGAATGGGGGGTATTGCAATAAAATATACCATTTTAAAATCATGTCAGGATGCACATGCCGTACTAACTATAAAAAGTAATCTTAGTAACTTTCTTCAGATTGTTAATTTATAAACGAGACGTAATTGATACATTTTTAGTAGAATTCATATGCATCCTTCTAAAATCCGGTTTTATCATGTCCGCACAAAGATTTTGACAATTTTAACAAAAAGTTAGATTTATGGGTTCACTTAATCTTTTTAAACTAATCAAATATTTTGATGGACCAAATTTAATGAATGGTAGAGGTCGCTGAATTACTAACTGCCAGTTCAAGTCCTCATGGTTCAGCGGCCTAACTAAAATTTATTAAAATCGGTCCTAGGATAAATTTAAATATTCATTTTCAGGGCGAAGGCGATGATTCAAACTGAAGAAGATAGTTTTTAAACAGAATCTTGTAAATATTAAATGTTATGTAATAGCGCAGTTGTTGGTAGTGGAGTTTATTGTACTTTATTATTTAAACCCTAGATGTATTAGACTAGATAGCTCATGTCGTCTTCACCATACCTGGATGTTTTGAAAATATGAATTAAGCTCTGCACTAGCTACGTCATTGTTGCAGTACATTGAATAAAATGTATGCTACGCACAAATGTTTGGGGTGTTTTGTATTGTTTAGAGGACCGGAGCCCAAAACTTAAGAAAGGGTATCGTTACGAAAACCAGTTTTAAAACCTGGGTTTCACGAATGGGGGGCAATTTTGTGGATATCAGTATTTATGTTATGAAATATTTTTTGTTAATTTCTTAATTTTCTCCAATTTATTCGAATCTCTTAAATCAAAATCTACAAAATGTTAAGACCCCAAAAAGGAAACTCAATAGTTTCGTTCAACGATACTCTTTTAAATTTCGGGCTCGGTAATACACACAATTCAGAATGACAAGATACTGATCAGTTAAAAAACATTTTCATTGACCTTTTTGTATGACGAGTTCATGATGTACAATTTTCAGCTGTATAGTGAAGCCATGCATAAACAATCTATTCTAATGTATCTAAGATTTAAACGAACAGAAGTCGTAATTTTAATGTATCCTCCATCCTGTAAAAGAGGGACATGTTGAATTCACACCGATACCCTAGAAACCATTATCTGGAATATGACGTCGTTATTCTGACTTTAGATAATTTCTCTCTGTTTTGTCTAAGACATGAAATGCGCGTCATTTCTGCGGATTGACCACAAAAAAAAAGCATGGATCCATCTATAAATTCATACTTGATCCGACATAGCTTTAAAGGTTGTTGTTCAATATCAATCTTCAAGAAAAAATATAATAAACATTGTAATTCGTAAAATTAAAATCTTTATCCTTCTAATTTGTAGGGTGCCCAAATAAATAAAGTAAAGAAAAAATTAAGCTAAACCCTTTCTGATCTAAGGTAACTTTAAGTTGGCTAGAAACCGAGAAAATTTGGTTCACCGTCTTACTATCTTAAAAGAAAAACAGGTGTTAAACTTTTAGTTAATGCTAATTTAAATCTAAAAATTAAAAATATTAAAAATTAAATTAAAAATCACACAACATATTGAAAATATAGCGCTAATGGCTATTGGAGGTTATTCAAATGTCGTCACTACAATCTTTCGTTTTCAGGCACCTTGTATGTCAGGGATAGAACAAGTGCATCAACTTTTTTTTGGTACCTTAGCTGTGCAATGACACCTCCATTAATCTCAAAGAAAAACCTGTTTTAATGTTAGTTTGTCAAGAACTAAAGCATGTTCCAATTTACAGTGATTAGTCAATATATTACCGTTCACCTAGTCTTATCTAGTTAAATAAAGCTAAGGCACAAAACCCTAGAAATTCATTTTAATATTGTGTGTTTTGTATGTATGTATGTTACCTATAGCCTGTCAAACCAAAGGCTCTGTACTCTGAGGACGTCATTTCCAGCAAACCTCTAATTTTTTTCCAGATGCATATTTGCTTTATTCGAACAACACTGAGGAAGATATCGTCGTTTTGTATTTTAAATTTGTTGAAGTTAATCATGTTTCTGTCCCTAAGAATGATGGCGTTGTTTTCGTTAAGAAAGTTTTTCGTGTCCGATGTGTGTTGTTTAGAAAAAATACGCTCACTTAAAATCTATACATCGTAGAAATGTTATCAATGATATCAATTATGAATCCTAAAAATATATCCTATAATAATTCAATCTCAGTTCAACCACGTTTCCCAAACACGGACATTGCCTTTAATAAAAAAACTGATCGACTCACCACAATTACTTATTTCCCACAATTCTATCTTCAGAATCACGATTTCCCCAGATTTTGAAATAACAATTTTATTTGATTTGTAAACAAGACGAACAGTACACAGAGTACACTTGACATTTTAACTCGAATATTGTTTTGAAGTTTACAGAACACCAATTTTATGGAAATTTTAATAATAATACATTGGCCAGTACAAATTGTTCTTTTAAAAGAACACTGTACTGGTAAACATTTGTTAAATTAGTTCACAAGTACAGATTAAAGAATCATTGAATTATTGAGATTATTAGGGAAACATCAGTAAACACAAATTCTTAATATTGTAGCAAAGTGTACAAACTACACAACTGTACAACTGTAAAACTATACAACTGTACAAATATACAACTGTACAACTATACAACTGTACAACTATACAGCTGTACAACTATACAACTGTACAACTACTGTTGTGCAGCTACAGTTGCACAACTTTACAATTGTACATATTTAAAACTGTACAACTGTTCAGCTGTTCCACTGTTCAACTGTACAAATTTAAAACTGTACAACTGTACAAATGTACAACTGTTCGACTGTTCAACTGTACAACTGTACACCTGAGCATCTATATTCCTTTACAATTGAACAACTGTACATATGCTTACAAAAGAAAAAATAAAATTTTTATTTTATCCTTAAATAAAAAACTAAATTAAAACTAAAATAAAAAAAATTATCCATTACATAATCTGCTTACTGCAGGGTGGGAGGGTCTATTCTGCTAGGCTAGACAGAGCTTTGACAATTTGTCTAACAAACATATTTACTATTTATATGTGGATGTTCCAGATGAAACTAGGGACTGAGAAGTGAAAAGATGCAATCTTTATTACTTTAAAGGGTTAACCAGAAAAGCCGAGACAAGAATGACATGAAACCGATCTAAAAGATGAATTGTAAGTGAAAAAAGTTGACAACTGCAGGGTACCAGGAATGTAAGACAAAGGCGGAAAATATTCTGTTCAGTCTTCTAAAAGTCTCATCCTTTTGTGGGTAACCCTATAATTCAGAACAGAAAATTAGATATATATTATCATACTTATCGGTAAATAAAGGGATACTAAAAACTTTTCCTTGATTTTAGAATAATATCGGCATGATGCAATTTAAAGGAAAGGCATGATGCTGCAGTGTGGATTGTGATGCATGATTTAAGGTAGACTTGATGCAATAAACTCCTTGAGATCTTGCATCTCTGCATCACAGCTGCTGTGCATCATTCCCTAAACATAATGTATCATTAGCTTTTATTTCGTAATTTTGAAGTTTTCATNTGTTTAGCAGCTCAATCAAAAATGACGTAGGTACAGATTTATCAGTTCTGCTTGCAAGAGCTTCTCTACAGAAATGTGTACAATCCTGTAACATCTACAGAGAATAGAATAGAGTTGGCTGGTAAATCATCTTTGTTAATTTTTTCAATACATCTAAAAAAAAACTTGAGTATACTGATGTAAGTTGGAAAGGGATTTCAGAAAATTGTCCACAAATAAACTTAAATTCTCTGTGTAACATCCTGAGCCACTGATAATGGCCAACTTATGTAGACCAAGGTATGTAGACTAAAGGTATGGGCGATAGGAAAACTCGTTCTATCTACATACCTTGTACTTACCAATCATAATACGTTCTGCAGGTATACCAGCCTTAATCTCATCTTGTATCAGGGATATAACAATCTGAGCAGCCTAAACATGAACATTGTACAATACTATGCATGTAAATTGTATAGTAAAACACATATACATTGTACTGTATAATACATGTACATTGTACAGTATAATACATGTACATTGTACAGTACAATATATGTAAATTCTACAGTAAAATACATGTACATTATACAGTAAAATACGTGCATATTATTCAGTATAATACATGTCCATGGTACAGTATAATATATTTTAACTGTACAGTAAAATACGTGTAAATTGTACAGTAAAATACATGTACATTGTAAAATACTATATATATGTACATGGTAAAATACTATACATGTACATTTTACATTATAATACATGTACATTGTATAACTGTACAATTAAAAAATGAATAAGTTAAGTTTTTGCATGACATGAAAGTACTACATATTCAATGCAGTACATTTAGTGCGGTTCAGTGCATGATAATAATACAATACACTATATACAGGACAGTTCAGTACAGTTACTACAATTAAGTATAGTACAAGTATTGTACACTTACCTTCTTAATCCCAGCTTCATCCTCTGGACCGTTAGCGTCCAGGGTGAGCAGGTCAAACCAGGAGGGAGACTCAAATCCTTAAGTATAATACTTTTAGGCTTAGATGTTACAATTTATAACATCCAATAAAAAAGGTGTGTGTTAATTCAAAATGTTTTTAAGCTTGCATATTTAACGGGAACTGTTGACGTAATTTGAAGTGAATGCCATTAAAGAGTTGCATGTCCAATTTACAACAGTACCTAATCCCCATCTGTAAATTTACCCTTGATAATAATTTTGGTTGGTGGCATCAAACAACAGTTGGGGAAAGGTCAAGAGGATTTCTCACTCTGCGCTGGGAAAATATCAGTGCTTAGGATCCATTTAATTTTGATGCTGATCCGTATCCGGATCCTGGATCCGCACTGGAAAAAATGGATTCGGATCCAGATCATTTCTTTAAGATTTACCGATTTTTTAACAAAAAATGATTTTCAAATTTTTTTTTCGCTTATTTTTATCATAAATCTCGATGAGGCCTATTCAGAAATGAGGAAATTTTCAAAAGTTCAGATTTGGGTTTCAGGAGTAAAAAAGTTTTTTTTCTTCAGTTTTTGGTTGATTTTTCCCCCTTGGATCCGGATCCCGATCTTAAGCACTGGAAAATATATGCTTGGGTTATTAGCGCTGCGGATTGGACAAATAATAAACAAATAATCAAAATAAAAAACATTTAAATTCATAGATAAAAACAAACAGTTCAGAGAACGGAATGGACTATTCTTAAATTTTATGAAATAAAGATTAAAATCCATTCATTCGGTGGTAATTTGACTGGGCACAGTTCCGTTAATCTGATCAACAAAAAATTCTTTATGAACGGAAAAAAGGAAGAAGTGTTTTTTTTTGTTGTTGAGTGAGAGCAAACAACTACCTGAGTTTAGGGTAACCGGCATCTTACCAGCCGACGGACAAATCACCTGATAAATAGAATGAGAAATAGTTTTATTTAAATCTTACCAATTTTCAACGAGAAGGAATCTCATTTTTCTCTTAAATGCCAAGTTATCTGTTTTACTATATTTACAAAGAAATGTGTTAAACTGATGTTTCCTAGTTTTTCTGAACTGTAATATTAACATCAGAGAAATACAATACACAATTACATAATTTGCAAAAATCTCTTATAATTTCATTAATCCCAGCCCCAGCACCGTTCCTTCATTATGTAGTTTTGTCTTCACATCACATCACATCACATTAATACCTGTATCTCCCAATCCATGGAGAAAGATAAAGGAAGCTGTGTGCTTGGCTGAGGCAGAAACTATTACTGGATCAGGCATTCTTAAATAATACGTTTATATTTTTATTTCAGTTTCTAATGAAATTGTTATTCAAATGGCAGGCCTGTAGCTACAAATACATATTGCACATCCCACCTTTTTTCGGTCAAAAATCAAATTCAGTTAATTTTACAAGTCAAAAATAACTTGATTTTGCATGAAAGAATTAGTTAGTTGTATTTAAAGCCAAATTTTTGGTCGTGTTTATAATTAAAGCTTTGGTTCCAGGAAAACTATTAATTAACTATTTCGAAAAAAGTTTTCCTCCCAAAATTTTAGGCGCTAAAAGAAAACGATTTTTACCAGTCAAATTTTAAGAAATAACGCCTTCCTCTGGTCAGTAAGCAATACAAAAAGAGACCCTGCATTTTTATATTTCATTTAGAAAAGACTAAAACTAATGTGAGAAATCTACTTACTTGTTTGAGGTTAGCTTAGATTTTGAGTTTTGAATTCCCATACATTAAACAAATAAAAATGCAGAAAGGTTATCTGAAAAATAAGTTTCTTTTTAACTGTTAGTGTTTTGTAAAATTAGAGGTAGACAACTATATATTAGAGCAAGGCAGTTTTTGAGCAATTTCAGTTACAGGCACAAATGAAAAATGTCACATGGAAAATTTAGTCATAGAATAATCAAAATACAATAATAGCACATATGTATATATATATATCTAATAGATAAAATTTCAATAAATTGGTATTCATGATAAACAAATGAGAACTGTAAAAACTGTGAAAGAGTGTAAATATGTAACAAAAATATAGATTCTTAAACATTAAACAACGATCGCATACAAAATATCAACTTTTTTAAACTAAGATGAAAAATAATAAAAATATGGTTTTGATTTTTTTTTGATTTCAACTATTTAGTCTTACAGCTACCCTTCACCGTTTTGATTATGGTTTTACAGATGGCAGACTTGCATGGAATTCAATACATCACACAAATTCAAGGTTTCAACATTCTTAAATGTAAAAATAAAAAAAACTGTAACAAACATTTTAATATTAAAACGCTCTGAAATTTCTGCAATCTCCTCTTAGCCGTCGGCGATTTCTGAATAGTCTTTCGCTGGCGGTGTATCTACTGAAATGCGCGATATTTGGTTTGGAACTGTAGTATCAGCTGTGCAACAGCTGCAGGCTGATCATACATGATCAGATGACCACCATCTTTGATCCTAGATTCAGTTTATAACAACATTAAAAAAATGTGGTAGAAAAAAAACTACAGCGCAGAAAATAAAGAACAATGGTTCCCTTAAAACTGTTTAATAGGAAGACAACATTCAGCCAAACTCAAGATGTATTTGTTATGGTTATAAAGCAACCTGTAGCTTAAGAATCAACTTCTTATGTGAAATAGGTCTGAGCTGTGTGCACACTGCAGAAATGCTTTGTTTCGTGATTATTGGACTAATTTAAATCATAACTTGAGTCCGATAGTCATCTTCCTATTGCACAGTTTTATGGGTCAAATTTTATTTTCAACAATTGTCAGCTAAAATGATGTTAATCCCTGAAAACGTCTTTCGCACTGTGCATTAAAGAGCTGTAAAAAACCTGTCGGTTTCCAACCACAAAATCACCTAAACAAAAATATCATATAAAACAATGCTTAGAATTCATTAAATTTTGATGCGGATCCGGGTCCGCACTAAAAAAAGAGATCCGCATCCGGATCCAGGTCTCGAACATTTTTTTAAGATTTAATGAATTTTTCTTCTTTTTTCGCATATTTTTATGCTTAAACTTGAAAAACCATTCATAAATCCGGAAAATCAGTCAGAAATCCGGAAATTGTTATAATCTCTCTATTTTAAACAGTACAGATTTGGGTTTGAGTTTTTTGTTGTTGATATTTCTGCCCCATGGATCCGGATCCTATGCACTAATAAAAGGAAATAATTCAATTTATAATCACTATACCTTTGCAACCTGATGTTTGTCTTAGAGCTTTGATATTTCCAACTTTTAATTTATAGTTTGAATTATCAAAGGTCTACATCACACATAGATTTAGCTAGCCTAGTTTTGTTGAATAAAACGCAGAGGGTAAACTTTCCAGTAGGTAGTGGCTGGCACGAATAAATATAATAAGATTACATTGTGCCGGTTAATCCTTGCACTAGTTCGGATCAAGCAATATTTGGTCTCATGAGTGATAAGGTTTCAAAAATATAGGGATAATAACATTAAGATTCAAGCCGAGTAATCAGTTCCTTCATGATCAAATAAAATTTTCAAATGTTTAAATTTTGTTTGATATTTGCTTTGTTCATTTTCAAGTTTTCCACCGTATATAAACACTATAGTATTTGAAATGTCATGCGTCAAAAACTAAGTAAGACCTATCTTACGCAATATTGCCGCTTTTGTGATTGTAAATCTAACCAGATGCAGCCTTTAGTCAGACCGTGTCAACCTAATTGCACCAGCTAGCCCTCCCTACTGTAGTTGTTGTACAGGCCGGGACAGTACAAACTAGAACCGTAAAGGTCGGTTCAGCTGATTCAAATGTACATGAGTTGAGAGTGTGTATTCGAATATAAAAACATAAGTTTTAGCTAAAATAAACCTAACCTTGAGATATAAAAGGAAGAAGTGAGGGTTGGGAATATGCAACAAGGGTTGGAATATTCGTCCTAAACATTAAACTAGGGTGGAATTTTTCCTTTAAAATAAAAAACTAAAGTTTATATTTTATTATCGAACAAAACTCCCGGGTTTCCTTTTTTGGGGTCTGTATATTTCTGTAGATTTACATCAAGAAATAGAAAATAAAGAGAGGAAATAAAACGATAACCCATTTATAAAATAGCATTTCTTAAAAAATATATATAAAATCTACAAAATTGCCATAGCACGTTCGTGAACATGGTTTGCGATACTGAGTTTAATAACGGTACGGGGTACCCTGTCTACTGTAGTACTGGGATCCGTATATATCCTGTACTAGTATGAAAATTGAAAAGTATTACCTGGATAGGAAGTGTCTAACCTCCTTCATCTCCCCAGCCTCCGGATGGTTCGGATAAACAGGAACTAGAAGAGGGAATGCAGTTGTTCCACCACACTCCTCCAAGGAACGGTGGGGGGCTAGCATTGCCTGCACCTCCTTCAAGATTATTAAAATTTGGGGAAAAATCATAGACTAATTAAAAATAACAGATAGAACACTAGATGTCGTTTTTTCAAGATTTAGGGGTTTTTCGTTCACAATAACCCTTCCTGAGGCAGTAGCCCATGGGAGTTACGCGCATGTTGCGTTGAATGACAAAATAGAGAGTTATTGTGGACAAAAAACCCCCTAAATCTTGAAAAGACGACATCTAGTGTTCTCTCTGTTATTGTTAATTAATCTCTGGGAAAAATATACAATAATAAATTAATAGTAAATATGCCTTTTCTATACAATTTATTGGTTACATCACATTTTAAATTAATAGGCAAGACCAAGGAAGATTGGAAAGAAAATAAGTTTTGGAAAACAATAAAAATTGATGATAAATTATCAGCAAAAATAAGTGCTTTATTATCCAACAGGGGTGTATATTAATTACGAGACTCATATTTTCCCCCCCCCCTTTCAGAATCATATTTTTCTCCAAATCCACAAATTAAAAAACTGGTATATTTTTACGGGTTTCTGAAGCTCGCGCAAACTTTGAAGATTTTTTAGATTTAAAAAGCAAAATGAAGCGTTTTGGTGCCCTGAAAAGGTCAACTTCAGGGTCCCCCTGATTTTATTTAAGCATTTTTGAATATTTTTTTTTTGTGTGTGTGGTTTTTTCACTTTCCTCTTTCCCC
>NW_019396601.1:0-23938 GCF_000591075.1 Eurytemora carolleeae | reverse complement strand
CCCCCCCCCCTTCCCGATAAAAAAAGGATATTTACTTATGCTTCTCTATATCAAATTATGCTTATCTTTATCTTACATACTATATTTTACTTTGATGTTTTTATATCCGATTTAATATTTAAATATATATATTTTTATTACATTTCAGAGCGACTGATAACTAGCATCAATATCAATTTTTCTATTTTGATATTCAAAACTTTGAATTTAGTAGAATTAAAATTATACAACATCAACAACATCAGGTAGCAAAGATATAAAAAATGAAAATTGGTTTTGAGACGTTTAATCTGTTTTTTTTTGGTTGACAACCAAGAACAATTATAATTTAACATCCATCATTATGGTAGAGATATAGGAATTTTAATTTCTTGAAATCTAATTTTATGATTTAGATTTAATTTCTATTTTCTAGATTTCCTGATTTCCTGGTCTATCCCTTGATATATTGACAGGGCGTATTGGATATTAAAGTAAACTGAAAATATAACATGGAATTGGACTAACTTCGTTTAGCTTCCTCACAGAGATAAACTTTTTTCATTCACTTTTTGATCCCCCCACACCTAATTTTTTTCTTAAGAATATATTAATATGCTGACTTCTGAGTTATAATCAAAATTTTCAGAAAATGCCACCTAGGGAATTTTAATTAAATCCATTTTTAAGAAATTGTAGAAATCAAGTGCATTTTTAAGTCTAAACTCAATCGTACCTCTAGGTTCAAAGATTAATAAAGATTATTCTGTGTTTTTTTTTTCTCGATATTTTTAGAATCGTTGATGGCAGGGTCCCCAAATTTTGTGAATTTTCCTCAATTCGTAAGACATGTTTTAGCCAAAAAAAATCAAAGCCTTAAGTGAACTATAAAATTGCCCAATAACTGACTAAAAAAGACTTTTTGAAGTAAAATCAGTTAAAATTACATCAAAAAACTTTTTAGGGCCGCATTTTGACTGTCAGGCAGTTGATTTAGGAGTTTGATTTGTTGCTAAAATAAGTTTCATGACTGTTGAAGAAAAATTAAAAAATTTGGAGACCATGTCATATACTGTTAAAAAAATATCGTCAAAAAAACCCAGAAGAAGCATATTAAAGCCTTCAAACGAAATTGTTTAAATTAACACCTGTGAATGCACTTGATTTCTTCAATTTCTTGAAAAATTGATCTACTCAAAATTTCCTAGGTGGCATTTTCTGAAAATTGAGACTATTTCTCAGTAGCCTGCATATAAACATAATCCAAAGAAAAAGCTTAGGTGTTTTGACTTGAAACCATACGGTCCATTTTCAGCAGTGTTCCCTATTCAATAACAAATAAACGAAGGCCTTTGCACCCAAATAAGTTTTTTGTTTTTCATTTTTATAGTAATCTTTTTTTGTAGGGACAAAAAATTGATTTAGTTTAATCAACAATCTACCTATATCTGTTCAATCAACAATCTACCTATATCTGTTTAGCTCTATTTCTCCGTCTGGGACGTTGTTAGTGTTCAGTATAACAAACCGGGAGAAATAACCAGGATTATCCTGAAAATAGAAAATATTAAAATCAATGCTCTAAATTACATTTCCTTAGCCCCCCCCCCTCAACTGCTAAAATGCAGAACACCGTGATATTTACAGGGCACCAAGACGCTATTCTTATTTTTTTTATTACTTAAAATATTATTTTCTCAATATCAATTTTAAAGGTACAAAATTGCAGACCAATTTCTGATGTATATTGTTGTAACCTGAATACTGCAAGTGCCGCGTGATTTAAAAGTTGTCAATTGATCCTTTAGTGTAGTAATATTATTATTTGGTTTGAGACCACCACTGTATTCCTTAAAGTCAAGGGACATACTTTATATTCGATATGTCAAATTTAGATTAATAGAGACAACAGATCTTCCCCTTTGGGCTGCAAAGATATATGGATTAGAAAATCAGAGTTTGTGGCAAAGACTCAATACCTTTGTAAGAAAAAACTAACCTTGGCAAAAGCTGAGCCAATCATCCAACCCCAATTATGACCAACTATAAGAACATTAATAATTTACAAGTATGTCTAGAATGGTGGATAGATGATGAATAGAAAGGAAGATGATGTTTAGAAAGGAAGATGGTGTTTAGAAAGGAAGATGGTGTTTAGAAAGGAAGATGGTGTTTAGAAAGGAAGATGGTGTTTAGAAAGGAAGATGGTGTTTAGAAAGGAAGATGGTGTTTAGAAAGAAAGATGGTGCATTGAAAAGAAAATGGTGTTTAAGAAGATAGTATAAAGAAAGGAAGAAGGTGTATAGAAAAGAAGCCGGTGCATAGAAAGACGTAATGTGTATAGAAAGGAAGGTGGTTAGAAAGAAAGATGGTGTTATGAAGAAAGGAGATGGCGAAAAGAAAGGAAAACTGTGTAATAATAAGAAGATTGTGTATAGAAAAGAAAGTAAAAGTTTGCAGAATAGAAAATAGTGAATAAAAATAATGTAAATAGGAAGGTTGGGTAGAAAGTATATAAATAACTGAAAATGAATATATTCCTAAAGTAACAGATCCAGGTATATTAAGATGGGCCAGCAGTCCAGCTAGTGCACGCTTGTGTAAACTACACAATCAGGGGTTACACAATACATTCAGAGAATTCAGAGATTGTACTCATTAACAACACAATCAGGGGTTACACAATACATTCAGGGATTGTGCGTTTGAGACTTTATTTTTGAGTTCGGTATGATCGGTAGATACACAAGAATTCAATTTAAAATGTGTTCCAAAATTTCCATTCACATATTTTGAAAGTAAAGCAGCACTAAAGACAAATTTTTAGTAGAATTTGTTTAAAAGCATTGCTTATCAAATTATTTCAGGTAAATTAAACAAATAAGACAAAATAAACAAAATAAAACTAAAAATATCTTATTTTTCATCTTTATTTACAGAAAATTGTAGAGTAGTTTTATTGAAAAAGAATTAATAGCTTTTATTAAATCTACAGCAAAAATACCCTAATTAAAATGAAATGATTTTAATTGATAATTTCATTAAAATCATTCTACTTCAAAATCAGGAGAGCATATTAATCTGTTTCATAAATATTTGAACAAAATCCTAGGTTTTCTCAATTCCTGTTCTTTTAAATGATTGAAATGAAATTTTAGTTTTCTGAAAATCTACCCTTTGAAAACTCTGAATGCATTGACTTAGGGTTGTTAATCGTTCTTGAAAAAGATCGAAAAAAAACTATCGTTTTTTCGTTGTTCTAAAAACAATTGTTTAATTTTTTTAAACAAACAATCGTTTTTGAAAACGTAGCACTCGTATCTTTTAAAAAACGAAAAACGATCGTACGACCTACTTTACAAAACGAAGAACTTTTTCAAAAACTATTGTTTTTAAAACGACAGTTTCGTTTTCCGTTTTTTCTTCGTCGTTTTTTAAAACAATCGGGTTTTCTAAAAATGAAAACGTTTCATCCCTATGCATGGTTAGGTTAAAAAAAAGTATCATCGATAAAAAAAGATATTTAGTCCCTGTCTGCCTTTTCATACAAAGTCAACTTATATCCAAAGATATTAAAAGGATAAAAATAATCTTTTCCCCTTCATATAATTATATTGAATAAAATACAAATAAACTCAAGTTTACTTTTTCTCATTTTATTCACTTTTTAAAACTTTTTTAGATCAAATTGATAAGTCAAAAATGTAAATATTGCTTTATTTGGTAGAAGATAATGCTAACTTCCAAACAACAATTTTCATTTAATGACTATTAATAGTTTATAATGTTAAACAATTATCTTCAAAGCTTTTAAGGCTATTAAAAAAAAGGAATCTAAAGGACCCCGTAATGGACCCCCCAGACTAAGATATCATATCAGTGCTTAGGATCCAGATATCATTAAAATCTTCCTAATCGTTGATTAGTAAATATTTCACCAGTTGTTTCAGTCAGTAGAAGAAACGTTTTTACAATTACTTAATAACCCAACCAAAAGGTGTAAAAAAATTATTTTATATGCTAATTTGCTGTTTAGGGACATGTTTCTAAAAGAAATTATCGATGAAAGCCACAGTACTCAGTAGAAACGTAGAATTGATTATTTCATTATCGTCATTATCCATAATTTTATTTGCAGATTTCTTCAAAATGTCGTCTTCACAATTAAAATAAAGAAAACCGCAAACAAGCGACCCTACCTGAAAGAATTTACATAAACCTGAAAGAATTTGCATAAACCTAAAATATTTGAAAATGAATTTTAATTACTTATTTTCAATGCAATAAGTTCAGTTTTTCAACCTGTTTATATATATATATATATAAAGAATATATTTCTGAGAGAGTTGTGGGGACTGAAAGTTAAGAAAAGCTGATGCAGTATGATTGATCAGCAAAATGAAACCAGACACTATATTTTTACTTGATAGGAAACCCAGCTTTGCCCGGAAACTAAGTTTTCCCAGTGAAATACAACCTTATCAACATAGAAATTTGTAATCAAGCTATAACACTCCTTTCTAAGTTGCCCGAGGAAGTTGTTAAACGTTTTTTAAATATCTCATTAGTATACAGCTGAGATTTGTGTGTTGAGTGTGATAGGTTTTTTTAGCAGGTTTGGTTGATATTTCCGTGGATCCGAATATTTTTGTGGATCCGGATCCAGGAAGCCAAAATGTTCCGGATCCGTATCCAGATCCTAAGCACTGATTTTTTCCTTCCTCCCCCTTCCCTCATTCTGTCTTACACCATTTTAAGGGACTGTCGACAAGAAGGGAAGTGTACTGTTATAAATTGGTCATGTAATACTTAAAATAAATGGTCAATTGAAATTACATTGACATTCCCTTTAACTTATCTTTATTAACTAATTTCCTTTTTCAAGTTAACAAATCAAGTTTACTTAAAGCTCTTTATTAAATAATTTCCCTTATCATGTTAACAAATCAAGTTTACTTAAAGCTCTTTATTAACTAATTTCCCTTATCAGGTTAACAAATCAAGTTTACTTAAAGCTCTTTATTAAATAATTTCCCTTATCAGGTTAACAAATCAAGTTTAATTAAAGCTCAATAAAAATAAAGTAATGTAAGTTTATAAATGCCAGTGTAATAAATTATTCTACTCACGTTCTAGGATAAGTTTATCAATGCTTCCATTAAGAAATATTTATTTACTTTAGTGAACAAATAACGTTTTCAATCATCTAAGAATAATATGTATTTGTTATTATATTATAAAGTTTGTATGAACTAAACTGGAGAGTGTAAAGGCCTAGTATTGTTTCAACACTGGTTCTCAGGCTACTGTGGAGATAGAAAGAGAAAAAGAGAGAGAGAAGAGAGAGCAAAGTTAACCATATTCAGATACAAGGATAGATAGATAGAACTTCTACCCGGCTTCTATATACCAGCTGGCCAGTGTAAATTTATGTTTATCTGCAGTATTGAAGTTAATCCAGGGTTTTATGTTTATAGATTAAAGTGAAGAATAGAGGATAAGAGTGCCCTGAACGGTTTTATATGTTTTCCCAATAAATTTAAACATTATATACTCTTTTCTGTCTAATATGCATTGATCCATATATATAATTCATATTATTTTTTTTACAGTTCAGTATCTTTGCGTTTTTAGCATTCAAATAAAAACTCTGTTTGTATCTTAAAAACGTTAAAACGGCTGAACCGATTGGGTCCAAATTTTTTGTGGGACCTACCATGACCCCAGGAGGTTTATGGCATTTCAATTTTTGTAAAAATTTAGAAAATCCACAAACCAATTAGGGATTTTTTGGTTATTGTTTTACAGTGTACACTGTACACAATGAGAAAACCATTAAAGTTGAATGATAAGATAACCTAGTTTTATTTATATAAAAATAAATTATAAATGTATTAAATGCAAACCTAGAATTCTGGGAAACATTTCTAGAAGAAACCCCACTATATACAGTTTAGTTTTGGAAATTTAACTGACCTTTTTTGTTCAAATTATTAGAAAAACAAAATGTAAATAAAATATGTTTTTGAATAAAAAAAAATCTTTTTAATAATTGCTCTAACACTTTCCAGATGAGGTGTTGGATTTATAGAAACCGTATTTCTCTAACATCTCAGAATGTCTTGGGGATTATGAAAGCTCTACTAAATTCGTACCGGTCCAACCCTATCCTCGTACTGTACTGGGATTAATTACGCCCCATGATTGGCTATATACATTTAAAAAGTGATCTTCGCCGTATCCACCGTAGTACTATGACTGTGATTTACATCCATCTACTTTGCAGTGGTTTGTATTGTATAACCCCTGCCTGACAGTGTACGCTCTGTAATCAACGAATTTATCTGACTTTCCAAATCCAATAAAGTCCGGAGCTATCACTCTAAAACACGGAAAGTTATTATTCAATTCATAGTGATAACAATGATTACAGGGAGCAAGGATTTAATGCAAGGAAAGTTATTTCAGAGGTGTACGCATCTTTTGTACTGCAGAGTACTGTCACTGGGCAGAAATGTAAACACAAGACGGATGTCGAAGCCTGACATGGGATCCATCTTTCACATAAATAATCAATGAAATATTCTGGTCATAGGAAACTATTATGTGAATTATCAAAATTCTCAAAATTCAATGCTTTTAACCTCCTCGGATACTAAACGAACACTGAGGCATCTATTCTTGTTTACAAATTACGTAGAGTATACGCAACTGCAATTAACTTTCCTTGCATTACATTCTTGACAGGGAGTGAGTTTTATTAAAATAATGGGAACGGAAAAACAATTAAGAACTGTCAACTGCCGGGGTAATTTTCAGTGACCCTCAATTTCAGAGGTTCCATACCTGATTAACAATAAAATCCTTAGAATTTCATATTCTGTGTTTTTATCATTTAAACAAATAAATAAAATTAAATTTTCTTCCTTGTCTCTGTTGCATTGATCCGCAATTGAAAATTATTTTATTATCAGAAAAAATGTATTTCTCCAAAATTTTAACAAATTATATTTAAGGGGTACTGTTTGTGAATCGTGCATGTAAACTTTTAAATTTTAAAGTACATTGACAGACTCTGAAAGAATACGGGGATTTTCAGCAAAATATCAACTATTATCTACGATGTTACCTATATCCAGCTTTAGTCAGATAAGGTATAAGTTTACTCCAGCTGTGAGACCAGAATGGTTCTCCATGTAGCAAAACTTAACATGATCAAATGTTCATAACCTGACTTAAAAAAAGAAATAGAAATCAAAATCAAGGAACAGAAAAACAATAGAGGAACAAGAAACAAGATGGAGGAACAGAAAACAAGATGGAGGAACAGAAAACAAGATGGAGGAACAAAAACAAGATGGAGGAACAGAAAACAAGATAGAGGAACAAAAACAAGATGGAGGAACAGAAAACATGATGGAGGAACAGAAAATAAGATGGAGGAACAAAAACAAGATGGAGGAACAGAAAACATGATAGTGGAACAAGAAGCAAAAAATAACATAAGACAATTGAAAAAAGAAAAGGGAGTTGAAAAAAATGATTTAGAGTAAAGTACGCCTTTGTAATAATTTGTTTGATGTGCGTAATTATGATAAAACTAAGGTTCACGTTACTTAATGACCAACAGATCCAAATTAGACAACAAACTAGTTATCATGTAAAATAGCGATGTTGCGCAAAACGTATATTTTATATAAAATAAGTTTCTTCATATTATGTTTCCTTATCAGTGTCAAGTGTGATTAAAAATTTTGTATAATTTCTCTTTGAAATTTCCAGAGTTTTTAGTTTAAAAGCTAAGAATTTCATTTCACGAGCTAATATCTAAAGGCTCAGAACAACATATAAAAATACTTTTGTCTTTAGAAAAGCAAATCATAAATTGACTTTGTTTAATGGTTTCTCAAATTAAAAATGTACAACAAAGAAATTGAGATTTGGCCACAAACTAAAATGTTCTCATCACTATATCTTTGCAACCTGATGGTGTAAACCTTTGATATTCAAAATTAAGATGATTTGATCTAACATTTGAAATATATAAGCTCTACAACATTGGGTCACAAAGATATAAGGATAAGACAATCATAATTTGGGGCAAAGCCTCAATTCCTTTTCTTTCTTGATTAGTTCCTATTTTTAAATATTTTTTGTTGTTGCATTTGATACATTGATAAAAACGTTTGCATATTTATAGGGAAAAAATTATTATTCTAAAGGGAAAATCGGAAATTATGTGACTTTTTGCGAATTTTGGTTTGAGCTTTTTAGCTAAATGATTTGGACTGACGTATCTTTCTATCATTACATTTATTAACAAACTTATCTTAAAAATTTTTCGCAAATTTAAGTTGTCTTAAATATTTTATGCATAAACATCTATCAAGGTTGCAAACTTATTCTTCAGTGGTTGATTAAAGATATTTTATCATATATGCGCAGTGCGCACAGACTATTACAGTTAGTTGCACAATGAACTATCATTATTGAGCACATAGTACCTTTTGATTAAAACTCTAATAAATCGCTAAATTTAAGTTAGAAAAAAACGAATTTTAACAATATTTTTCTATATTACTTGCTGCCAATGATTTAATTGTAAGAATTTAGCCAAGTTCTGTTATCATGCTGTTAATTAAAATGAAAAATTAATAAGCAAAAATTATTATAAAGGGGCACTTCACTCTAGACATCATAAAACTGAAGATCATAAATTTAACATTTCAGATTTCCTATAGTTTCATTCGAGTAAATATTCCCTTCGTCCAGATAGTGAATCCTAGGCAGACCTTCCAGGTTTAGATATTCTCCTCTAAAATAAAAATCTACATTATAATACAAGACATTCGTATATATGTTGCGTATACTGTATAGCCAGCCAAACGACTGGGCCGATTGGGCTGAATTTTTTGTGGACAGGGGGTGTTAAAGACTGAAAAACTCTACATTTCTTACATTTTTTTTCTTCAAATCTTTAAAAAAAAAATTCCACGGGCAACGCCGGGTCCTTCAGCTGGCAATAAAGGAATTGGGTCTTTGTCACAAACTCTGATTTTCAAATCCTTAAATCCTTACAACCCAATGTCGTAGTCCTTAGATATTTTAAACTGTAAATTATGTTGTCTCAAATGATCAAAGTTTAAAATTTCAAACGTTTACACCAACAGGTTGAAAAGATATAATGATTAGAACATTTGAGTTTGAGGCAAGGACTCAATTCCTTTAGGAAAAATTTGATGAAAATTGTTTGATAAAATTATATTCTTTGACATAAAATTCCATTGCACTTTTCTAGAATAATCCTGCTCTTCTAATAAAGTTTAATTAGTTCGGAAAAAAAATCAATCAAATAGAAATTAATGGAATTAATGAAACAAAGTTGAATTTTTAAATTTTCTATTGTTAAAAGCTCTTCTTATTTGACGTACAATTGAAATCCTGCTCCTCTGAAGAAATTGTAATAATTCCGGAAAATAAATCCTGATCTTTCTCCTTTAATTGGAATTAATGGAATGTTTAAATAATAATCGACAAACCTGAAATGGTATCCCATCTTATAGGCATCCTTGAAATTTTTTTCAGGGGAACGAACAACTGGTAAAAATCATTCATTTTATGCGTGCAAATTTGACACATTTAACAAAAATATTGTGAGGATTTTCAAAATTTGATGAGAAAAATCTATAATTTATGATTTTCTTTGAATCATCTTTAATTTAGAATTAAATATCGGAAGGTATTTTTGTTTTGTTTAAGCGTTAAAAAAATAAATGTTATTCCTGTATGATGAACTGGCTTCGCATCTCTGATTATGTTGATAGGTATAGCTATCAGCTCGATACATACATACAGTGCCAGAAGAGCAGCTCCTTAAACAGAATTTTAGTTCAGAGGGACTGTAACGTAATTTCATAAGACCCGCCTTGCAAAGATGGAAATACCCGATTTACAACTATACCTTGAAAGATTTGTTTGATCAAATATAAATTATATATCAATGTTTATAATGTTGAAAACTTATTTTTTTTTTAGTTGTTGGTTCTCCAATAAAGTGAATTGCGCATTTCTGAACACTATGAATAGTTGACGGGGAATGAAATAAATAGAGTTTTTACTCTAAATTTATTATTTCACTTTCTGGTTTAAATCTAACGCCACCCCATTCACACAACCTATATCTAGGTTCCGTTCATGGCTGCACTATCTCTCCTGATCTCCTCTGGAATCCTCCAGGATGGCACCGCTATATGTCTGATACTTTGTGATCTTTATTATGTCCTTGTCTATCTTTCTTTACCATGTCATATCTCTAGCAGTGTCCTTTTTCCAGGTACTGATGTACCGAAGACCTTAAGGCCTTTCCGTGTTTACTTCGTATACAAGTCTGATCCTCGTCTCTTCTCGTTCTTCTGGAAACCCCAGAGGACTGATCCGGAAGCGCACATGTTCCTGTTGCTTGTGCGGTACCAGGAGGTCCCTCTCCTTGCTGATCTCCCTGCTCCTCACCTAGACGAGACCGCGCGCCCAAACGCACTCGGACTCAACTAGGAGGACTTACTCTAGCTGAGCAGATACCCAAGGTGTGTAGTCTTACGTACCCTACTTAGAAAAACGATAGTATCTTCCACATACTTGGACAGCAAAAGGTTTCAAGGGTACCGTCGTTGTGAATCGGACATTGCCATCTTTGCATGGAGGGTCACTTGAAAGTATGCCCTTTAAGGGTGGTACACATTTTATTTCTAACCTAATTTCTTACAATACATTATACGTTAAAAAAATATCTGCAGGGGCGGCAAGCAATTGCAAGTAAGCTGCCAGAGAGAATTCTTGAAAAATTAGATTTTGTTTTTCATAAATCCCTTTATTAAATAAAAAAAATGGGGGGATTAGATATCATCTTGAAAGTTAAAGGAGCAACTGAAAATAGCCTTTACATTTGTATTTCTATGACAATGTTTGCATGGACTCTTATTAAAAAACCCTAAACATTTCATAAGTCAAATATCTTTTACTTTTAGGATTTTTTTTTCATTGATAATAGGTGTTTATTGGACTAGCTGAAGTGACTCTCTATGCATAGATGACATTGCTCGATTAACTAAGTTAACCCTTGGAATCTTTATCTGATCAATAATGTGGAAGATATTCTCAGTTGTCTCGGAAGTGATCATTTCTGATAATTTATTTATGTTCTCATGCTGTAGAAATGCGTAAGTCACTTTTATAGAGAAACTACAATTGAAAATAATCAGTTTTTAAGATTATAACATTGATATCTAATCTATAATTGATCCGACAAAGTTTTTAAGGGTAATCGGGCACTGCAATCTTTACATTAAGCGTCACAAGAATTTACACTTTCTGTCCCTTTAAGAATCAAACCATTATAATTTGAAATACTAAAAACATGAACTGTACCTACGACATAGTCCGGAATCCCTAGCTCCAAGTTGTTGACCATCAGCTCTGTTGGATCCGTGTACCCCATCCTGTAGATATATATAATTCCCCCCTGATGCTTCTCTAGTGCATCTTTTTTCTGAAATCAAGGAAACTATGGCATTGAGCACAGGGTCATTTCAAAAGACGGCTGTTTAAATTAAAACTATCGAAATGCTCATTAGGTACAATTTTCGGACAGATGTTCTGGCTTAAATTAATTCATTTTTAAATGCGTTAACTTCATCCTTATACAAACATTTGAAGTTGTGTACAGTAATTAAAAGAAATGGTACTTGACAATGTACAATATTCTCAAAATGTGTGAAGGAAAAATTGATGGTTATTATTAATTTAACATAAATGTTTCATGTTTTTATGACAATTTAATTTTCGATCTAGATGGAACGAGATATAATATTAATGGATATCAAGACAATAAAAGTAATTTTCAGGGAAACTCCCGAGTTTTCATTTCATAAAAATTAAGCTAATATAAAAATCTCATTCCAGTCCATACTTTGGCATCCTATTACTCTTGAAACAGCTGGAAAACCATCCAAATATATCTTAATTATGATGAGGATTTTATATATTTCTCGCATTGAGGGCAAAGTTAATATCTTCAAAGGCTACGTTCAATCTAAGTTTAGTGTCCAGTCCCTTTCTATAATCCTCAGATAGAACTAACCGTTGGGAACTCAACCTGAAAACGAACATTTTCTGGGTAAAATGAAATAATTTCTAGAAGTACAGTTTTGTACTTCTTGTATTCTAAAGTTTATATCTCTTAAATTTAAAATATGAAACACTAGCTAGATGTATAATGATTATAATAAGTATCTTTTATCAAATCTTTCTTAGGCTGGCTCCTTGTCATTGCTTTTACACGTTTTATTCTTTGCCAAATCATCAAGTATACCATTAAACACCTTATTTTAGACAGGAAACCAAATTCGACTTTTGCAGTGTACAGTGTACAACTAACCTGACTACTACACTAACTATATGTACAGAGTAAACTGTACAGTCTACAATGTACAGTGTACAACTAACCTAACTGATACACTAACTATATGTATAGTTTACAATGTACAATGAACCTGACTACTACACTAACTTTATGTACAGTGTACAGTTTACAACTAACCTGAATGCTACACTAACTGTATGTACAGTGTACAGTGTACAACTAACCTGAGTGCTACACTAACTATATGTACAGTTAATACACTAACTATATGTACAGTTAATACACTAACTATATGTACAGTTTACAGTGTAGAACTAACCTGACTGCTGCACTAGCTACCTGTAGTGTACAGTGTAGAACTAACCTGACTGTTCAGTGTACAATGTACCGTGTAGAACTAACGTGACTGCTAAACTAACTACCTGTACACTGTACAGTGTACAGTACAGAACTAACCTGACTGCTGCACTAGCTACCTGTACAGTGTACAGGATAGAACTAACCTGACTGCTACACTAACCAAACCATGGAGAGAGGGAGATTTTACTCCTTCACTGGCACAGGTTTCATCAAACCTAAAAAAGTATAAAATATTAATCAATAGACTTTATGAAATCTTTGGTGGTATTTAAAAAGAGTGACCGACAATGTATGGTAGTTGAACTGAGATTGCAGTATTATTGAGAATTGTTTTTAGGATTCATTTGAGACCTAACAGACGTTTTTTGTTGCATATTTAAAATGCAATATTTAAAATCCTCATTGATTGTCCATTTTGGATGATTTTGAGAATCGGTTTTGTTTAAATTATGCAATGACGACCACGAAAAATGTAAAAAAAATTCTACAGTAAACAAATTAGTTGTTAAGGAACACGTTGACAAAATTAAAATTAACTATTATCATCGAAAATGTGGAATCTTATTCAGTTATTGGTTTCTGTAATGTCTCAATGTTCAAAACCATTTTCTGTAGATTTCCTGGAATTTTAAATGAAAAGACGACATTCAATTTCAAGAAATCTGCGAACAAATTCATAAAGAATAAGAAAAGAAACAGTTGATTCTGAAATTGATTTATTGACAAATTTCTAATGAGAAATATGTTCCTAAATATCTTATTAGTTGACTGTAGACATTTTGTTAAATTTTTTTTCGTCGTTTTTGAATAATTTTTATAAAACAGATTTTCAAGATCATTCCTCAAAAATGAACCATCTACGAAGATTTTAAATATTGAATTTGCGCTGTTACTAAACAAATAAAAAACGTAAAAACGTCTTATAGGTCTTAAATGAATCCTGAAAAATTTCTCAATAACACTGCAATCTTAGTTCAACTACCATACATTGCCGGTCACTCCCTTTCAATCTAGGTAGCTTTAATGTAAAATATTATAAAAATTAAATATGGTTGGTTTTTCTTAGACTTACTAGTTTCCTAATATTACCTGATGGATATATTCCTTAGTGTAGTTTACAAATATTACCTAATGGATATATTCCTTAGTGTGGTTTCCTAATATTACCTAATGGATATATTTCTTAATGTAGTTTCCTAATATTACCTGATGGATATATTCCTTAGTGTAGTTTAGTAATGGATATATTCCTTAGTGTAGTTTACTAATATTACCTGATGGATATATTTCTGAGTGTAGTTTCTTCAACTCCTGTCTTATAGAACTCATTCACCATCGACCTAAACACAAGCAAAACATGAAGACCTAAAAGGCAAAAAATTCAAAGGTTACACATTTTTTGAAGGCGGGGGGGGGGGAAGTTGGGGTAAAGAAAATACAAAACAATATGGAGTATCTAGACCCGGTGTTATAAATCTTACAAAAAGTTCCAGGAAACAAATGAAACTTGAACTTGTATAATCCATGATTGAGCCTAAATGATTGATAAATGATAATACACCTGAGAAAGAATTGTTCTAATTGGCTACAGGTCCGAATATACATCATCTTAGAGCTAGTGAACATCTCACGGTGAACCTTCAATACGTCCACCTGGGTTACCCTGACAGATAAATAAACTCTATTAATTAATTAACTAAACCAGTTATCGCACATAAAATATATCCTCAAGTCAATCAATTTAAAACCACTAATCAATAAATCGCAAAGCCATAACCCAAACCGTAAATTAATTGACCACGGTGTCCAGATTCTGCGGAATAGGTTAGTTAGTTGGCAAATAAAGACGATCTTTCATTTCTTCTTTAACTCTATGAGGCGTTGTATCAAAAGAAATGCTGAATAATGATCTTTTGGAATAACCTTCATTTGGACTGTTGTTGATTTTCACCAATGTTCAAAAGTACAAATGAACACAAAATTGTGCAATACAACTAGAAACCACGCTTCAAATCTTTGTCACCCAAAGTTTTAAAAACCTTGGTTCATTTGATGTTTTGTGGATTGTATAGATATTTCGTATATTAACAGGTTCAGGGACCTATCTTAGATTGATGGTTCCAGGGTTCAATCAGAAGGCCAGCTAAGGTAGATAACTTTTCTTATATTTGAATCTCTCGCGGTTCGAAAAGAGTTTTGACGTGTTGAGTTAATTGGATTATTCGTGTGTTTTAGAGTTTGAGACATTTTAAGAATACTGAGTTTTTTCTTTTGATTTACAAGAATGAGTTTTAATTTTAACCATTTCGCTTCTTTTCAGTTCTGATTCTACAACGTGAATATCCAGACGAGAATGGATGAGTTTCTCTGATTGATTACGGAATACAAGATTTCGGTACACAAAAGATGGATTTGAGATACGGGGTTCGTTCATATAGTTTATGGTTATGTTATATCGGTTTCGCCACTACATGATATACAAATTTTTCATGAATTTATCTATTTTATCCTTGGCTTTTATTAAAAAAAAAGTTTACTTTATCTATAAATCCTATTAAATGTCATCTTTTTTGCCAATTAACTAAATTCCTAGTCCACCCAATCTGGACACCGTGTGACCAAATGAACTATAACCATAGTGTAGTTAAATCTGATGTTACCTATCTCTTCCTTCCCTCTCACATCTCTCTGCTAGGATTCTACAGATATCCAGAGCTCTTCTTGCATCCCCGGAGAGACCAGCAACCTGAATGGTTAGATTGTTTACAAGATCTTAACCAGTTCTAAAATCTCGTTTTTGTTTGGACAAAGGTTAAAAATAAACCGGACGTCTGGAACATTTTTAAATAAATAATTTTACTAGTGCATAGTTATTATTTTCAACATGTTGGCAAACAACAACAAAATTGATGGAAAGGTGGATAGGTAAAAATAACGTAAGTTTAATCTAAATAACTCCTCCCCCCCCAAAAAAAGCTTACCGTTTTTATTAATACCCCCCCCTCCCCCCACCCTGGAAGGAAGTTTCCTGGCTCTCCCCAAGACAGGGAGTATAGTCCCCTCCTGACCTGCGAGGGATACAAATAAAATTCCCTGCCGGCGCTAGCATAGATGTGATTTACCTTTCTTGAAACAAGTTGAATCTCGTCGGACTGAAAGACCTCAAGACCCTCCAGTCTACTGGAGACTATACACTGCAGCTGCTGTTGATTATACGGCTCGAAATGGAGCCGATTGAATCCCAATCTATAAAAATAGTTTACATTAAAAATTTCAATGAATAAAAATCCTTTCTTTCTAGTTTCTCATTTACAAACTTTTTTCACTTAATAATTTTTTCTCTGAAGATATATTTACTATTTCTTTACTTTTCCGATTTTTTTTTTATTAACAATTAATTACTACTTTTTCAACAGTTCAGATTTGGGTATTTATTTGAAGTTTTTAGATCATATTTTGCCCCTTTGATTCGGATCCATGAATCCGCATCCGGATTCCCAGCACTGGCTAATGGTTACATGGTAACCGTAGATATAATGTACCTGCTAATAACTCGCATATCCATATCTCTTTCCGGTAAATCCATCGTGTTCGCAATCGCGATAATCACAACCTTGGCCTGGGGCCTGCTGGGCCACTCGAATATATTGTAGAGGACGGTCTGCTTCTTCTTACAGAGCATGTCGAGCTCGTCCACAAGGAAGATGGTGTGGGTCCGGCGGGGGGCGGGGGTAGAGAATCTGGTGTCTAGTTTCTTCATCGCTTGCTCATGTACTAACTTCTCACCTTCACATTTTTAAGTTAAACACATCTATTCCTTATTTCTAGTTCTTTCCTTAGAGAATTTAAAAAGTGTGAAAAGGCGTATTTTAAAATATTTAGAAATATTGAACCAACAAGTTCCCCCCCTTTACAGATACAAAAACTCATTTCATATCTTTTAGTATAATTACTTACCATCCATTTCAGCTCTGATTAGTACATACGAGAGCAGTACATACAGTACATTACAGCAGAGTACCGTGTCTTTTAGTACAGTACAGTATGGTGAAGTACTGCAGTACAGTACAGTACAGTTCAGTACATTACAGTACAGTGCAGTACTGTACTGTACTGTTTAGTAAAGTGCAGTTGATTCCTGTAAAGTGCAATACAGTTAATTGTAGTACAGTTGAGCACTGTATAATTTAGTACAATTTTGTACTTTATAGTGCAGTACAGTTGAGTTCTGTATGGTGCAGTACAGCTTAGTAATGTATAGTATAGTACAATGTAGTACTGTACAGTGCAGAACAGTACCTGTAAGGAGTCTCCACATCTCCACATATGTTTGTTCAGGACAGGTTAATCTCATTCCATTCAGTTCAAAGAAATTAAAATCCGGAAACTCATCTCTATGCAGAAATAATGAATTAAGATAAAAAATAAATAGAAAGGACCCGGGGGGAATTTAAGAAAGATAAAAAAGGGAAATTTTAAAAAGTTCAACACGGAAATTGAAGAAGGATAAGCAAATAAGGAATTGTATATAAAAAACAGTGGAATTGAAAATTGAAAGAATTAACAGGAAATTTAATAGATAAATTGAAAAAGAAATAATAATATTCATTTTGAAGTATTTCAAGTTTTATTTTGTTCATAATCTGTCCCTGTTATCCTCCATATATCTTATAACTTGCTTAACCGTTGCAGTTTTACCCGTACCAGGCACACCTTTAGTATACAGTGTTATCCATCAATTTTACAGTGTAATCAAATAAATGGTGTTATCTTTCAAAAAACCAATATAATCACTCAAATAATCGAGTTTTCATCAAATTTCCAGTTTATTCATGTACAAGTAAATAGATTACCAATCAAATTTACAGTGTAATGGATCAGATCACCAATGTTATCATTCAAATAAAACTGTTATCAACCAAATAAATAGTGTTATTCAAAGAATTTACAGTATAATCATTAATCAACCGTTTTCTATCAAATTTTCTGTTTAATCATACAAATCAATAGTTTATCAATCAAATTACGAGTGTAATCAACCAAATATATTGGGAAATCCATCCAATACAAAATAAGATCAATTCAAAAAAAGGTTTTCATTCAAATTAGAAGTGGATAAAAACAATTTAAAAATTGTTATCTGCCAAATAAACGCTTTACTCAAGCAAATTAACAGTGTATTCAATCATCAACCGGTTAAATTAACAGTGTGATATTAAAATATTGACAGTGTAATCAACCAAATCACGAAAGACAATCATAGTAAACAAATTCAGAAAATAAAAACTATTTATTTCCAAACCTGAGATATAAATACATCCACCAGTACCCTCCTGAAGCTTACTCTCAACATAACCAAAGATCTCTAGATTAATTAATATTGATCTCTCATTCAACTATATCAAAATATATAATTTGACAATGAATTATATTCAGTATTCACGAATTACAAGGTACATATTTTCTCTAAATTATTTACCCCCTAAAATACGACTTTGTTCACTTTTATTCAAGCAGGCTTTTATCACTGAATTTTATCTTTAAGTGACCAATTTTAAACAAATAAAATATAATTAAGGGGGGGGGGGTTCCGATTGATCTTTCAACTATGGGGTAGTTTTTTACCTGCGAATTCTTCTTCTCTACAGGGTAGTGAGTCAGGTACTGCTGACACATGAAGACGAAGTTGTGCTTCTACTAGAGGATTTAACGAAGATTTGACCGGGGCTTTGCGCTGCGCAACTCCGGGAGTAAATACACGACGTTCCAGTAGTTTGGTGGATTTTCTTCGAGGTGTTACAACTGCGACAGTTTTCTTCTTAAAAAAAAGAAAAAATTAAATTAACTTGTTGAACAATTTCAGGGGTGTATGTTGTTAGGAATTACCCCTCCCCCCCTGATGATTTTTGAAGATCTGAAAAAAAAAGAAATTCGACATCAAAGGGCAAGTTTATTTACTTCTTTATTGATGCTTTTATCTGTAAAAAATGTTTCAGGTCCGCACAAACATATTTAACTTTACAAAAAAAACGTGATTGGGGTGGGAGGGTATGGACGTTGTTCAAGAAAATGTACACCCCTGAACAATTTAATCTTCAGCTGGGAAAAATTCAGCTTTTGTTGTTCTTATTGTTTTGTACCTTAGTTTTAGTCTTCCTTTTCGTTTCTTCATCCTCGCTAGCATTACTTTCCTCACTACTGCTCTGAAAATTACACTTTTTGTACTGAATGTACCATTTAATATTTTTTACACTAATGTAATTTTTAGATTTTAAAATTTTTTCAAGGAAAGTAAAAATGTTTTGCGTCAAAAGTTTTAATTTCCCCCGAAGTAGAAAAATTTGAATAAACATATCTTTTACCTCCTTTTTGTTTTTTCCGAACTTTTTCTTGTAAGTTGGAGAATCCTTAATTATATTTTTCCTTTCAGTAATATTCTTAAATATTATTCTTTCCGGATAAATCAAATCAAATCAAATCAAATCAAATCAAATCAAATCAAATCAAATCAAATCAAATCAAATCAAACCAAACCAAACCAAATCAAATCAGTTCAAATCAAATCAAATCAAATCAAATCAAATCAAATCAAATCAAATCAACCAATTTCAACCCCAAGATGAGGTACTAAATTAAGGAGGATATGTGGGATATAGAAGAAAAATATATTCCTCGAAATCTGAGTCAGATTCTGATTCCTCTGAACTAGTTTCAACCACAACAACTCTCTTCGTCTTCTACAATATTTACAATTTTAATGGATACAAAAACAGAGACAAGTTTTTCATACTGTTTTTGCGGTGTAATATATGGAAAATGGATACTGGAAAGTGTTTAAGTTTAAGTTTTTCATATTGTTTTTGTGGTTTTTTATTTCAGTTTTTATTATTCGAGAATAGCATTTGATGAATAAAGATAGTACATTTTTTGTTAGTCGACATAAAAATTCGCATTATTGTACAAATAAAAAAATGTACTTTTTAAAGATTGAATAACAAGTAATACATAAAAGGGCACTTGACTTAATATAAAAAATCATTTCCGCCTCATTGTAATTTTTTTTTTAAAAATTACATTCTTTTCATCCAAAATTTTAAAAATTTCCACCTAAAAATCATTTATTTTCCCAAAGGGGGGGGGGGCATGAAACGTATTACTCTCCGGAAAATTTAAACAGTGTTTAAACATAACTTAGAATTGTCGTAGGAGGCTGGCTGATTTTTTGCATGCAAACTCAGAATTATGTATATTACATGCATTTTTTGGTTTTGAAAGAATCTGAACAAAATTGGGCGCGCGCGCGCTTTTTGTGAAAAATGCGACTTTTTTTACAGTAAATCAGTGTTAATTTCAATAATTGCACTTGAACATTTTTCCTGACACTCTTAAAACAAATATGCGCTAAAAAATTCACCTCCAAAGGCTTAAATAAAAGAAAATATCTTTGAATACTTATGTGCTAAGTTTGGCCCAAGTTAGAATAACAGTTGCATGCGATACATCAAACTATGGCAAAAATGGGACAAGGAATTCATTTCCGAGGTCAAAATGGACATTGAAGCATTCTGACCGGCGCGCTAGTAGCCAACCATTACATTATGGGTCATCTTAGAACATGATTTACATGTTGTATGTCGATTTATAGGTAATTTGGCATAAAAAATGTTCTAAGATGACCCATAATGTAATGGTTGGCTACTAGCGCGCCGGTCAGAATGCTCCAATGTCTATTTTGATCTCGGAAATGAATTCCTTGTCCCAATTTTGCTATAGTTTGATGTATCACATGCAACTGTTATTCTAACTTAGGCCAAACTTAGCACATAAGTATTCAAAGATATTTTATTTTATTGCGCGCGCGCGCGGATATTTAAGCCTTTAGAGGTTAATTTTTTTAGCGCATATTTGTTTCAAGGGTGTCAGAAAAAATGTTCAAGTGTAATTATTGAAGTTAACATTGATTTACTGTCAAAAAAGTCGCATTTTTTTACAAAAAGCGCGCGCGCACTTTTGTTCAGATTCCTTCAAAACCAAAAAAGCATGTAATATACATAATTCTGAGTTTGCATGCAAAAAATCAGCCTCCTTCGACAATTCTAAGTTATGTTTAAACACTGTTTAAATTTTCCGGAGAGTAATACGTTTCATGCCCCCATCCCTTCAGCGAAAACAACAAAATACTTTTTCAGGAAAATATACACCCTGTAAATACCCCCTCCCCCCTATTTTGTGTTAAGGATTGTTTTCGTAATCTTTGTGAAGAAACAATCTCAAGAACTGACGAGGGTCAACCCAGACCGAAATATATTTTTAATAACTGTGGAACTAACATCTACTTTCTTTACTTCACAGAGGTTTGGTCCATCACCATCACCGAATTAAAAAAAAAATATTTTCGAGATTTAACCCTTCAGTTTTCCCATCTAAAATGTACAAAGGTACAAACCTTAGTTTCAGACATGGTGAGAGATTTCTTTTTTGGCCCAGAGAGTTCAGTTCTTTTCTCAATTACTGCTATGCTTGCACGTCGAGCACGAGGCTACAAAATATATTTTAAGGACGCGAAAATGGAGTTTTTCTTTATAGCCGGAGCCGGAGCCGGAGCCAGGATTATAAGATAGATCATCAGACGTTCATTATGTGTTAAGTTTTGAGTCAAACAGGGTTACCAACAAATGATGCGACTTTAGAGACGACTGTACGGAATTTGTTTAGTCCCTTCTCTTACATTCAGGGTTCCTTGTAGGCAAAAACTGGTTTATTCTGTGCTTATCATTTAGTAAACCATTAAAATATTAAATTGAAGGCGGAAACCAAAAAGTAAGCATCATATTTTAAGTCTCACCCTTTATTAGTAACCCGGTATATGTACTAACATTTTATAGTTTACCAGGGGCGGCTTACGCTATTTTCCAGAGGGGAGGGAGATTAATAAAATATTGTGCACGCGGCGTGCTGAAATTTGTTGTCCCCCCCTTTCTTGACAAAAAGTTTCCCCCCACCAGGAATTTCATTTAAGTATTTTAGACATTTTTATGTCAAAATCCTGACATGGTCATTGGGGGGTCATGAGTGGGAGTGGCAAATGTGGTGTCACTTTCACCACATTCCACAAATAAACAAACTCTTGTGGTGCCGCAGGGAAATATTTTTATAAACCAAATAAAACGAACTAGAAGTTGCGCCTCTCTACAGTTGTGCTCTAATTTTTTCCATGGAAGACGTCCTTCCAATTTTCTAGAGAGGGGGAAGTCCCCCCAATTTTCCAGAGGGGGAACGTCCCCCCTCCCACATCAAGCCGCCTCCCCATTTTACCTTGACTACTTCAGGAGATTTAGGTTTTGATTTGGCCACCTCAGATCTCCTCCTTGAAGGTTTAATCTCCTTCTTCCCTCTCCTGGAGGGGGCGGGCTCCTCATGCTCCTCCTCCTCCTCCTCGTCCCCTGAGTCTAGGAGGGAGAAGATTTCCGAGTTCCCTAAAGATTACATAAATTAGAAACTCACTGATGTTCCCTTTATTTTTAAAAAAAATGTCTACATTGCACATGTTCCCTTTATTTTTTTTTAAAAAAAATGTCTACATTGCACATGTTCCCTTTATTTAAAAAAAATGTCTAAATTGCACATGTTCCCTTTATATTTTTTTTAAAAATGTCTACATTGCACATGTTCCCTTTATTTAAAAAAAAATGTCTACATTGCACATGTTCCCTTTTTTTTAAAAAAATGTCTACATTGCACATGTTCCCTTTATATTTTTTAAAAAAATGTCTACATTGCACATGTTCCCTTTATTTTTTTAAAAACATTCCAGATTAACAACCGACCAAGCAATGTCAACCTACCATCCAACTAATGTTTAAAAAACCCCATAACAAACAACAACCAGACTACTGAACAACCAGACTACTGAACAACCAGACTACCAAACAACTTGTCAAACAATGTCTACAAATGTAACAAACAACATCCAACTTTGTAAAAACGGAAATATTTAAACCCAGCCAAACAAATAAACAGCTTACCAACAAAAAAACGTACAACCAAAGAAACTACAAACCTCCAACGCTTAGGATCCGAAAAAATATGCTGATCCACGGATCTGGATCCAAGGGGTAAAATATCAACCAAAAGCTGCAAAAAAAAAACTTTTTACTCCTAAAACACAAAACCCAAATTTTGAATAAGAGAGATTATAAAAATTTCATTATTTCTAAATGGTTCATCAAGTTTTAGGATAAAAATAAGCGAAAAAAATGTAACAAAAAATTAGAAAATTAATTTTTGTTAAAAAATTCAGTAAATCTTAAAAATGACCTGGATCCGGATCCATTTTTTTCCAGTGCGGATTCCGGATCCGGATCCGCATCAAAATTAAATGGATCCTAAGCACTGCCCCCAACCTAATGGGCTAACTAACAATCAAACGACATTCAGTCTACCAAACTAACATCCTAATAAACAATAATGCTTCCAACAAGAAACCAAATCAACTAAAAGTAAAATCTACCAAATTAAGTTTATATTTACCTAAACCAACGGATGGCCCAAAACTTTTCTTGCTTTCTCCACCACAGCTAATTCTCACTTTCTTCCCACTTCCTAGTTTAATATATAATCAGTAGATAAGATAATGCGTAAGAATTTTAAGACAATTTGCCAAATAAGCGAATATTAGTTAAAATATTAAAAATGTGAGAAGTGGAATATATTTGCAAATGTATTTGGTAGGGGGTAATTAATAATATGATTAGCAGAATCGTTCAGAATTGGCAAATTAGCGAAATTTCCAAAAATACTATTGACCAGCGAAGTTGATAGTAAAGATATATTGTGTACTAGCTGGAGGGCCCGGCGTTGCTCGTGGAAAAAAGGTATAAAAATGCAATTTTTTATAATAAAACAACCCCCGGGTACCTATGAGTGTCCATAAAAAAATTTCAACCCAATCGTTCCAGCCGTTTGGCCGGCTATCGGTGACATCTATACGAATGTCTTGTTTTATTTAAATAGATAGATTTAAAGTTAGAAACCTGTGGTCGTTACAATCTCAGTAAAGTAGTTAATGGTAATTGATAAATGTGTATTTAAAGTTAGAAACCTGTGGTCGTTACAATTTCAGTAAACTTTTCAGCATTTTTCTTTCCCTTCTCCTCCTTTCCAACAGATTTATCTCTTTTG
>NW_019396600.1:160073-177995 GCF_000591075.1 Eurytemora carolleeae | reverse complement strand
CAAACCATCCAAATTAGCTAAAGCAAACTTTGGGGAATAAAGCAGCAAATTTGCAATTATGCATTTTTAAAACTAAACCTAGATGGAGGATTTGAAGATTACTATGTTCTACAGTTTAAAGGGACTGTCTAAATAATGTCAGTGCAGCCAGATTTAAAGGCACCCTTTTAATCTTTAGAAATAAACAATTAAGATATTATCTGTCCAACAGAAAATATTCTGTCAAAATCCTTTTTTTGTCTCAGCTGCATAGTGTTTATCGATTCAATCGATTTAAAAAAGATATCTCCATGATTTTCGCCCACACCAAGGTTTAAAGGGTTCCTATTAAATTGGTCATGTGAAATAGTAGATCACAGGAAGCTATATTGACCGTCTCTTGAAGACACTACTTTCGTTGTTTAAGAATGTTCAGAAGTCTCTTGGCTCTAAAACTAGTTTACAAATTTGAAGAATCTGCTCAACTTTTTAGAACTTTTAAAGTTTTCATCACAAAACTCAACCAATTGAAACATGCTTTTTTTCGAGAATGCCTTGGCGACTTTTCACATAAAAATGGACTATCAGTGTACTTTCAAGGAACCTTTCATGCAAAGATGTCAACGCCCGATTTACAACGGTGCCCTTTAAACCTTTTCTGATAAAAAATCTGGAAGATTCGCAATGTCTTTATAACTTGAAAAGTGTTTATTTCTGTATATTTCTAAATTTCTTCTTATATTTTAAGGGTACCGTTGCATGTAAATCAGGCGTTGCCATCTTAAAATAACGCGCACAGTCTCTTTAAAATGCTGGTTTTTTACGTCTTGAGTTTTAAATAGAGTATTTGATCAAATTCAAAATGGATTTTTTTCTATTTTCAAAAGCGCTGTTTGGATTTAAACCAAAATGAACTTTCTAAACTTTTCAATAGAAAATTATTGTATTATTTTTCTTTTCTTAACTAAAAGAATCTTGTTTATTTTTCGTACTTTATTGCCTCTATCATGTTAGTTTTCTATGCATGACGTAGTTTCTTATTCTTTCTTTGAGAGCAGGAATTCAACAGAAACTTTTGTTGTCGGATAGCAGCAAGATTCTCAATAATTAACAGATAGACAACGGAATAACCCTCAAATCAAAACCGATAATGCAGAAAACTCTTTATTTCCTAAAAAAATGAAATGGATAATAATACATAAGTTTGTTACAAAGTTTTATAATTTTATAATGAAAAGATTCTTACGATCTATTGATTGATAAGAAGGTTAAAACTGTCGGGGAGTCCTAAGACGTTTTTATATATTAAAACTTCTGAAAAGAATGACAATTAATTGTTAACGAAATTCACAATAATAAAAGTGTTTAGACTCCGTTACCGGAGAACAAAGAAAATGGGGCGAAAATTATTTGGTTTGGTGTCTCCGAGAGGGGATTTTAAGTTAAAGACGACATTACATGGATGGGCGGGGGGTCTTGTAGTTAATGGTTGACAACTTTATATGATGTCTGGTGGAAAAAGCAGATACAAGTTAAGCCTATAAATCTTAAAATTGTGAGATAATTGTGTACTGTCGATAATTATTTTAGAAAACTTGTTAAAACTTCTCGTTATATAATGGACATGCATTGGATTCGAAATCAAATGTATACATTTTTAGTTGATGTTGTATGTACATCCTGTCTTTTTCCTTGAACATTATTAGACAGGATTGAACACAAAGAAGGAGACTTCGTCACTTCAGAGGAGAGTGTATAGAGCTATACCTGTTTCCTTTTATTAATGATTCACTGCAACTGTAAACTTGTTTTTTTTTGCCTTGAATAAGCCTAAAAAAAGCAGAAGACTTAATTTAATTGTCGAATTCAAAGAGGTTCAGGTCGTCTTTATAGTGTCATCCTTTGAGGGTAACCCTGTAAACAAAAAATGAAATGGCAATTTGACGCAAGTACGAATTTTTGACGCATTTTTGACCAGTGAGATAGAGAGAAAGGACCGGGGTGGGTCCCGAGCCCAAGCAGCTCAACAAAAACTTCTCAAATCCCTGACAAATTGTGCTAATAATCAGGTATTTTCAAATAAACAAAAATATTAATTTTTTGCAACTTAAAAAAAATTGCCAGTGACAAAATAGTTTATTAAGATTTTTATTTTATTTTTATTTTTTTAATCCAATGTTCGTCTGATTCAGGACCATATTGACCTGTTCCGTGAGACACCCCTTCATAACAATCAGCAACATGCTCCTAATCCTCAGGTAGAACTATTAAACCCCTTAGAGCTAGAGAGAGGACGGTCCAAGATTTCATTTATACCTTTTGGTTTGGCTTTAATATTTCTTTTTTTTTAATTCATGTTAAATTTATTTTTTCTGCTATTTAAGAATTTGGTTCTTATACCAGCAGGCTTTGACACTTTAGATCATAATTTGACATGTTAAACATTTTTCGCCTTCTCGATTTTATACTTTGACTTCATTTAAAGATTGTTCAATTATTCAGTGAAATGCGATTGAATTAAAATACAAGAAACCGAACCCTGGTTAGTCCGGGGTGTGTGTGTATAAATGTTGATTCTATAAGTGCTGGTTTATAACATACTATAAGATTATCCTCCTGATTCTAGATTTCCCCCTGAAACCAATACTACCAATTATCTGATATAATCTACACAAACCAGGTTTATGCATAGTAAGCCACTACCAATATAGGCACATATTGGCACCATTGTTTTAGTTACTTGGTTATCATTTTTGGGAGTTTTGGAACCTTTGAAAAGTCTTTGAGTATAACATTAAGAGTAGAGATACCTAGCGGCCAACTAATCGCCGTTTAAAGTAATCGTATAAAAAGATTATCAAATTCAATTAGACATTTATAGATTTAGATATCTGAATAACTAATTTTTAAGGAATTGAGTCTTTGCCACAAATTCAAATTTCTATAAATTTATATCTCTGCAACCTGATGGTTTGGACATTTGATATGTGAAACTGAGATTAATTAGATTCAACAGAGTTCAAAGTTTGAAATATCTAAGGTTTGTAACATTGGGCTCAGAGTTTGTAGTAAAGACTCCATTCTTATAATTGAATTATTTCTGGTCTGATTGCAATAATACCGTAGATTTGTATGGTTCCGACGCTCTTGGGTTTAAGAAGTGGTTTTGCCATTTTTCTCCTCATAAGCTAGAGATAGGAGTAAAATTAGTAACACGCGATATTGAATTGAATTCGATATCAGCCTATACCCCTTTCATTTCTCGCGAACACTCCATTTAGTCTTATCTTTGTTTAGGAGGAACTTCAGGCTAAGATAGAGGAAGGTTCCTGTCCACGCCATAGTCAGCTAACAGATCCGAGGTAATTCAGTATTATTTTTATAATAAAAAAATAAAGGAAATGAGTCGTTGACACAAACTTAACTTTTCCAATATCTATATCTTTGAAACCTGATGTTGTAAACCTGTGATATTTCAAACTTATATTACTTGATCTATCAATATCATAGTTTGAAATATCTAAGGTTTACGACATAGGGTTGAAAAGAAATAAGAATTAGAATATTATAGTTTGTGGCAAATACTCAATTCCTTTGAACATTCGCCACTATCCCTCTATCACATAATTTTACTAGAAGTGGATCATTCATTAACTGTACTGTCCCGGTATACTTTGCATAGTGTGTCATTGTACTGTCCAGCTTGCTCTACCAAGTTAAAATTCATTAACTGTACTGTCCCGGTTTGCCTTGCATAGTGTGTCATTGTACTGTACAGCTTGCTCTACCAAGTTAAAATTCATTAACTGTACTGTCCCGGTTTACCTTGCATAGTGTGTCATTGTACTGTATAGCTTGCTCTACCAAGTTAAAATTCATTAACTGTACTGTCCCGGTTTACCTTGCATAGTGTGTCATTGTACCGTACAGCTTGCTCTACCAAGTTAAAATTCGGTCGCGGCAAATAGATTATCAAGTACAATAGGTGGCAACAGAGAAATAGACAAATTAAAAAAGACGTCACAAGTGTCAAATATAACAAGGAAAACGAAATTTTCTCAAATTAGTTCACATGGTTTCCAAGATTAAATAAAAAAGTGTAAAAGCAGAAACTAAATAACACATAAAATTGCACTTATTTTACTGTAAGAAACGCACTTTATTCTAAAATTATTACTATTATTGATGATTTTGTCGGACAAAAAAACTGAAATGACACTTGTGACGACAGAATACAACTGTACTGAGAGTGTACAAATTCTACATTGCCATCTATTGTACTAGAATCTATTTGGGTCGCGGTACTTGAAATAAACCGGAGTTTACATTGCCATGTAACAGTCTTTTTAAACAAACAGAAGGTAGTGAAATCTAAACAGTAAAAATACAAACAGAATGTTTTTAATCTTGGTAACTGTTTTGACAAATCTTGTTCTTTACGTTTCTCTTTACGTGACTAGATGTACACACACACACTTTAAACCCCACACCCCCCTCCGGGGCCCAAACCTCCGCCAAACACCACTAGGTGCGGGAGGGTGGGATCAGCCCCCCCCCCCCCTTCTAGATCAGTAAAATCTATGGTTTCCAGATGGGTTATCACTGGCATCTATCTTAGAAAAAAAATTTAGATTAAAAAAAAAATTGAAAATTAATGGTTGGCAAATATTGTCCAGTTCAGCCGTTAGGCTGCAGCTATAGCTAACAAGAAATAAATATTTCTTTAAATGAGCAAAGATTTTTTATTTTATGTATACATTGTGTGTGTATTATAGGGTTACAGGAAATGATACGTAGACAAATTATTTGCAAAACAAATATAGTCTGGGAGTAAAGATGCAAAGAACGAGTAAATATTAGAACAAAAAGGTTTATGTCGTTTTGATGAGACAAAGAATCTTGACACAAAACATACAAACTACAACTGGCAAGCTGCTTGCAAGCTGCTGACAAGCTGCTGCCAAGCTCCTGGCAAGTCTAAATAATTTTCAAAAACCTCTTTTGAAGAAAAGAGTTTATAGGGAGCATAGTTTATTCAACGTAGAGAAGCAAGTTACATAAAATTACAATTTTGTTTTTATTTGTAAAATAACTAGTCCAAACCATAGATTCTTTCAACAGTAAAGATTCGGCATCAGACAGGAGCAATCACAAATTACATCAAAATCTACTTTTCTATAAATTTCTTTATGTTTTCTATTTTAGATTGCAAAGAAATAAGGTTTAGAAAATTAGAGTTGTTGTATACAAGTTTTCGAGTCCCTAAATTTAATATTGTGTGCTTAGAACAATATTTGACGGCTTCAATGGGGGTCGGGTGTTGCGGCTAGGATGGATTTAGAGGCCGAAGCTCTGCGGCTGGAACAGTCTAGGGGCCGTGCGCTAAGACTAGAACAGACTTGAGAATTCACCGCTTGGGAAAAGCCATTGGGAAAGTAAATTTACTTCGAGATTGAGTCGTGGATCCCTAAAAGCATGATTTGATTTGATTTTGACCTAACACATTTTAGTGAATTGAAATTAACAACATGGTTGATATTTTAAATCTGATTAAACCATTTATTGAATATGTCAATCTCTTGTTGAAATAAAGCTAAAGTAAAAAAATCATTCTATGTCATTAAGTTTGAAATATATCGTTCATGAACAAAAACTATGCCTGTATAGCAATTAATCACATAGCATTTTTTAGTGATACATTTTGGTAGTTTTTAATATTTCAAAGTAAAAACATATTTTTCTGAGGAGAAGGAAGTGAAAAGTAATGTATAAATGTATAAAGAAAGAAAGACAGGATGTGGGAGAGAATGGAAAAAGTCCCGAGGGGACATTGGTTTAGATTAAATATCCAAGGGTTATACAGAAACTAAACAGCGCATTTCTCTTACAGTATTTGGTTTTATTTGTGGCTAAATCATTAACAGAAAACATATTTAATAATAAAGAGTCTTGTTTTTATATAATTATTATAATATCTTTAGCTTTGACCGGATTTGTATTATTTAGCACTAAAATCTGAACAAGTGGAAGAAAAAATAAATAATTCATGTAAAGTTCATTTTAAAAAGATTATTTAGATTTTGACACAACTTTTTTTTTCGTAATTTTAAAATTAAAAATGTCCAAGTCTATGTCATGATAATGGATTTCAAAAATGAAAAAAATAAAAAAAAACCTGCCCTGGGCCCTTGAGCAATTTAAGTGATTGAGCCCCCCCAAAAAAATTGGACACCATAAATTTCATTGATCCAGGTGAAGCTCCCCCCTCTATCTTGGGAAGAGTACACCCTATTAGTGAATTAATTCATATTCTATTTTTTTTAATGTACATATTACATAAAAAAAATGAAGGATCTTCCAAGTTTTTGCAGTTTTTAATAATATTTTTAATAATATTTTTATGTTAAGGTTACAAGAACTTTACTTCCGGCAGAACGGTGGAGGAATTCTAGTCACAAAACAGAAGGAATAAAACAATTTGAACTTTTTCATTTAATCATAAAGCTTTATTTTATTACGCAAATTTTACAAATTATTCAGGAACTATAGACGTAATATAAAGTTACCCGCAATTCCTCAAGGTAGAGCTCTTTGTCCAATCAAGAATTGCTTTTGTTCTAACCATTTTTATCTTTAGTTGCGGATTCTCTGTAAAGGTGAATTCCATATGCCGGAGAACATTGTCAGAATTTAACAATTTTTAATAAAAACAATAATGTTCTGCTAATTGTAAAATTGGCACGTAGGATAAAAAAGTTTTAGCTCCTTTTCAATTTCAAATTCTTCACTTTTGTGATAATTGTTTTTTTTCAGCCTAAGGATAGCAAAGAGATCATGAAAAAACGAAGAGAAAAGGCTATTTGCATAGTAAGTTGATCAAGCATATTAGTGACAAGATTTATTACAAAACATGAAACACACTTTGTGCTTTCCTAAACACATAATCATTTATATAAATGGATTCATTTGTAACATTTTATTCATTAGTTTGATCTAAAAGAATCTATTTTTCTTCTTTGCCAGATAATAATAAGTAATGATGAATAAATTTCCGTAAATGAATATATACATTATACACAATACAGGGTGTCAAGCCCCCAAATATTTAGGGTTTAGAACCTCAAAAAAAATTGGACCTTTTCTGGCATGGACATTATCTAAATTAAAAGAAATATTGAAAACAATATTATTTTTATACACCCTGCATTTACGCTTATGCAATTAACACTCAACTCATGTACATTTAAATCTGAGCTGAACCAACCTTTATGGTCTAAGTTTGTACTGCCCCACCCGGTACACCAACTACACTGGCAAACATTTGGTATGGGTCAATAAAGTTAGCGCCTAGTTCTTCAGGAAGGGCTATATGTAGCTGGTGCAGCTAGGTTGACTCGGGCTGATTTATGGCTGCATCTGGTTAAAACATTCATTAAAGCGACAACCTAGCGTTAATTATATAATTTAATATTTAGGATCGTGTATCAAGAGTACTGTTCCCTTCTACCTTTGTTCTATTGAATATAATTTACTGGCTAGTGTTCAGTGATATACTAGTATCTATAGCACCAGGTATGTATATGCATTAATGCACTGGATGATAACTCGCCTTAAAGTGACTGTAAGCGTAATTTTAGAAGCAATGTTCGAGTCACAACTATACCGTTGAAACCTTAATCTCATCAAAAATGTAAAGATACCGTCATTTTTCTGACTCGAAAAGTGTTTATTTCTGTGAGTTTCTCCGTTGCCTTTTATAAACAAGAAACAAGTCACTGTCGCAGAGAAACCGCAAATGAAAGTAAACAGAGAAGAAAAAAAAACATTGATATCTGATTCATACTTGATCAGACAAAGCGTTCAAGGGTACCGTTGTAAATCAAGTAGTGTCATCTTTGCAGTGAGGGTCACTTGAAATTACGCTTAATTACAGTCCCTTTAAATTCTAATTTTATAATAAAATATCTTTACAACGATATGTTTGTAAACCCTAGATATTTTAAACATTGACTTCAGGATTTATTGTTTGAAATATCAGATAAGGGCCCGAATTTGATGAATTTGAAATGCCTACCACCGGTTCAAATTTGAATCACCCTTCAAATTCTTCCTATAAAATCTTTAACTTTGAATCGTTGGATTAAATGTTAACCGGCAGTTTGTAGCTCAAATGTATTAAATTCTAAAAAAAAATTATAATATAAACAACAGATATGTTTATTGTTCGATGTTTTTATTAAGCAAATAGTTGCATCAGTATGATAAAATGGATGTCTGTGATCACTGCACAATTGCGGTGTTAGGATGTTCATTGGATAATTTAATATCATAACTTAAGTCCACTAGTCGTCTCTCTGTTCCTCATTTTATGCGGTTTTACTTTGCTGAAACAGTTTCACAAACATTAATTTGTTTGCAAAGGCAGTCCAATTATAAAATCTTTTGAGAAATGTAAATTTCAAAGGAATTATTCCTCTTGGCAAATTCTTGAATAAATTAAAAAAATAAAGTTGATTAGTTACTGAGCAATATTTTCAAACTTGACAAAAGACACACTTTGCGAAAAAAACCTCAATGAACAAAAATTTCCCACCAAAATTGAAATTTTAAAAATCTAAAAGAGTTTTTTTAGGATTAGACGATGACGAAATACCGTGAATTCCACCATGGAGAGATTGATCCAATAAACCCTGAGAAAAGTGATAAACGAATAAATACATTCTGAAGAACTAAAATCAAAGTGATAACGTTTATTGTACAATACATAGTAAAAAGCATCAAGTATTTGTACTGTTGAACTGGGAGAAAAATAATATATTTAATGAAATCTAAGTAAAAATTTCACTCTATATAGTATATTTAAAGCTTAACATAAATGATGAAAAATTATGAAATCTGTACTATATTGTAAAACCCCCCAATGCAAAATGCAAAATGGGATTTGCTCAAAAAAATGTTTTTCCATATATATATTTGCCTTGTAAATCATATGTTATCAAAAAATATCTTAGACAATTTTGGTGAAAGACTAAATTAATCAAAAAATTTGCAAAAATTGTTTTAATTTTGCCAAACGTTTTAGTGCGCAAAAAACATAAAGGTAAGGTTTCTTTCAGTAAAAATTAAAAATACTCTTTTAAATTTTTGAAAAAAAAATCTGCTCTAAATCTGCTCTATAGCCCCAATAAAATGTTATATTTTACTGTTGTGAGTTTTCAATATTGTATAACTAACTGTATACTTTTAGTTCTTTAATTTTCTCATCGTATATTTTATTGACCATAGTTCATCTATACATCTATTCATCAATGCATCTATTCATCAATTCATCAATTCACCTATTCATCCTTTCTTTTATTCATTATTTCACCCTTTCATCAACTCATCTATTCATCCTTTCATCTATTCATCCATTCATTCTTTCACCTACTCACCTATTCATCCTTTCATCTATTCATCCTTTCATCTATTCATCTATTCATCCTTTCACCTATTTACCTATTCATCTATTCATCTATTCACCTATCCATCTATTCATCTATGCATCCTTTCATTATTCATCTATTCACCTATTCACTTAAAATCATTACTTATTTAATCTCAATCTTATTAAATCGTTTTTTTTGTTAGGTATTCTTTGATAGCTGTTCAATGATTATTTGTAAAAAAAAGGATTTACAATAAATGATTTAGCTTAGTTATAACCAATAAATAAAACTTAATATAAATCACCATTAAAAGGAGACATTAAGTAAATTAAATGCTAAAAAGTAACAAGAATGACTTGCATTTCTGACACTTTTTTCTCAGATTCTTTTCCATAAAATTCTGGGAAATATACAAACTTTTTGTTTCTTGATCAATACGCAGAATCTTTTGACTATTTTATAAAAATAAAATTTGATAGTTTCGCGGATTTTTCTGTTGCTTTCCGACATTTTAAAATAAGTCAATTTGATTGGACGTAAATTGTATACAAACGATATCTTGACGGACAGTGCATCAAATGAATCATCTCATTCCAGTTTTTGAATTAACCCAACGTAGATAGGGTTAAATGGACTGTAATCTTGGCTCTTCATAACAAGATGCCAATTCCAGATTCAGCATGGTATTTGAAACTTTTATCTGATCAATAATGTGGAAGATATTGTCGTTTCTCTAGGTTTAAAAGTGATAAATTATTATAACTGATATATTTCTTACCGCAGTAAATTGCGCAATTAATTAATTACAATTGAAAAAAATAGTTTTAAAAAATTTATATATAATTCATTCTCACACAAGGCTTTAAAGGCCGGGTACCGTTGTAAATCGGTCATTTCCACCTTTGCATGGAGGGGCACTAGAAATTACGCATGCACTCCCTTTAATAATGTGTAATTAGTATGATTTATTGATATTGTAAGACAAGTTAAACTTAGGTTCATTAATATGAGTTGGAAGAACAGCAAAGCAGGAAAACCGGTTTGAGTGCCAACTATAGATAATGCTGAGCCCGGTGTTTATTATGTAGAGTGAAAACCTGAATACTACTTTTCCTGAGCTGTTTAAACTTTAAAAATGGGCTCCTTAAAGGGACTGTACAAGCATAATTTCAAGTGACCACCTATGCAAAGATGACAATGTTCGATTCACAATGGTACCTTTAATAGCTTTGTCTGATCAAGTGAATTACATATCAACGTTTTTGTTTCTGAAAAAAAATTATTTTTGTTTGTGGATTCTCTACGAAAGTGAATTGCGCAATTCGTACTTAAAGGAGTCAATGGAGATTTTTCTAAATTAAACACTTATAGAGACAGATAAACGACGGTATCTTTAACATGTTTGATCAGATTAAGGTTTCAAGGGTATTGTTGTAAATCGTGCATTGCCATCTTTACATTTATGAGTCAACTGAAATTACGCTCACATGTTCTTTTAGTCAGAACCTTTGTAAATTGAGAATCTAAGGATCAAGCATTGATATTATGAAAACAGATAAATAAAAATCCTCCCTAACAGAGCTGGGAACTTTAGAATGGATAACCTTTAGTCCTAACTATTTAATCCGAATATCCACTGTGGAAACGTTTAAGCTTAGTCCTTAATCCACTCTTTTTCTCTCTCTTTGGATATCCATACATTTTTTTCTCCAATGAGAGTGCAGGAATATAGTTCGTAAATTGTAATGACCAATGACAACCTTGAAAATAATTTCTATCCCATAAGAGAAATCCGCAATTTCTACCAAATAAAGAATTTGTTGTCGGCCATTTTGTAAATTAATCGGTGAAGAAAAATTTTTCATAATAGGTTTGAGATTCTTTTGTAATCAATTTTTACTAATGTATTAATAAATAAATAGAGAAATTAAGTGAGGGCTCTTCCCGTCAAGAAAACTAACCAATCTGGCATTCTCAGAATCCAATTTGTTGATCTAAATATTTAATCTCAAGACTAACATAATCTTGAGATTATGTTAGTCTCGAGATTAGCAAAAACAGAGGATTAAGCATTAATCCTGATATCCACCATTCTAAAGTTCCCAGCTCTGGTTGGAGGAAATACAACACAGGAATCTTATTGTTTCTAAATTGAGTTATCAATTACATCAGAGCGTATACACAATATATATATATATATATATATAAGAAAATAAGTATTCAAAACATGATTTGAAGTTTTATTGTATCTTATATAGACATGTACATATTGACAGTGGTAACTATATCTTTCAGAAAACATATGTTTGAAAAAAAGATATTCTATTTTTCACATAAAAAATATTGTATTGGGAGGATATATTATAATCCATGAACATGTATTTTATATTCATTTTCTTAATTTTATTTTCTATACGTTTATTTTCTTAAATAATAATATAAACTCAAAAATCATATTATAAAATCGGTGGACCTCATTTATAATATTAAAGGTAAGCATTGCAGTCTTAAAGGGACTGTTCGCTAAAAATGAAAGGGGTATAGGCTTCCGAATACGAATGCATCGAAAAATAATCGATGACTTTAGTTTGTAATATCTGAATGATTTGTTTGAAATTAGATTGATATTGTTACTATACGAGTCGTATATTACAACTTTCTGAATTTGTATGGACGCTACGTTCTTCAGTATAAGTCGTTTTTAACAATTTCCTCCTTATAGACGCAACAGATAGTAGTAAGATTAGTAGCGATCAAAAGCGTTTATTTTTCGCTGTAAGCCTATACCCCCCCCCCTTCCATTTTTCGCGAACACTCCCTTTAAATTAATTCTAACGATATCTGTGCGATTAATCGAAAATGACCGAAGACGATATCAATTTATCGATGCAGTTGTGAGAAGGTTCAAATAATTCTTTTACTTTAAAGGGCCTCTTCCCGTCTGTCCCATTTGCATGTTCGATATATGCAAATAAAATAAATGCAAAAAAATGCAAAAAACGAGCCAAAAAACAATTTACACTTATATAGCGTATTTATAAACAAATTAATACTTTAAGGGGCTTCTAAGAGAGGTTTCTAATGGACACTCATGATCAAGAATTATTTATTTTTTATAGACATTGATTTTTTAACGGGAATACATCAAAATAGACTTTTTTGGTGGTGTGGAAAATAATGCAATTTCTTAGATTAACTGAAAAAAAAATAAAGCAGCCTGTTAAATGGAAATTTTTCCTGATTTTTTTTATGGTAGTTTTCCTTGAATTAAATTAATAGGAAAAATATAATATATTTTTTCTCTAAAGAGGAAAGGGAAAGTTTAAGGTGTACAGATAAAATTGAATTCCTAGCTTGACATCTTCTACCTTCTTTGCATTTTTCCCTTGCAGGTCAAAACTCCCCGCAGAAAATTTTAATTTAATAAAAAAAAAAATTATATTCAACTAAACACTAAAGTCTAAACTTGCTATGTTGTATGTATTTGACAAAATCCGTGCCATTTTATTTTTCAAAAATGAAAATAAAATATCTAAAATTATTGTTGGATTAATATTCATTTTCATTTTTTTCGCGGCGGACCAGTTTAAATTAAGAAAAGATTAATTAAACTCCATCAAATAATTTTGTTAAAAACCCTTTAAAGAAATATCCTATTAGAAGTAAATGTTCAATAGGAAGGAAAACTTTTCCAAATTGCAATTTTCTAAAAACTGCGTTTGTATCTTTTAGTTTAGGGATTCAGGGATTGTATATAAAATAAATGATTTGCAAAATATGTTGAATAAACAGGATTAAGTAGGTTTAGCCAAAGTTCTATTAAAGAACGAAAGTTTTAAAAAATCAACGGGAAATCAACGAACCAAAAAATTGATCGACTGAACAATCTAAAAGTTCGTTACTTTAATTTACCGAATGGATTAAAAAAGTAAAACTCAAACATTTGGAAATAAAAAAAAACATTTTGCGCAGTTCCCATGAACATTCCTTATTTTGCCTGCACAGATGATACAATAGAAAAAAGAGAAAATACAAAATGTTTAAAGGAATTGATTCTCCGTCACAAACTCTAATTTTCTAAGCTCTATATCTGTGCAAGCCAATGTGTTTGGAGACCTTTACTATTTCAAACTATGAATTCTGCTAGGTCAAATAATTTAAGTTTGAAATATCTATGGTTTTTACCATCAGGTCGCCCATCTATTGGGGTTAGAAAATTTGAATTTGTGACAAAGACTCAATTCCTTTGATTTTTGTTTGTTTTCACTCGCTTCTCCTAAATATTTAGGTGTAAGTTTAGCATTCGATATTTTTCTATTCTTAAGCCAAGAACTTTTGATTTAAATATTCCTAATAATTTTCTAAATAGTTTATTCGAATAAACTAAAACCAACAGACACTTTATTATTCCTTTTCTAGCTGCCTTTGATGATGACAAACACTTATTTAAAGAAACTCAAAAGTAAGTACTTTCAAATGGCTCTCCAATTTGAATTGAACATTTTTTATATGGAGGGTTGCTTACGCCTACTTTCCTCTTAGATATTTTACTGCCTTTTTCAAACTTCTACATTATTTCTATTACAATAATTATAATCAAACCTATCATGCATTCTTATTACTACTAGCTACTAGTATGTTTATCACTATGCTCAAAGTTACGTTTTTAATTTTTGATGTTTTTTTTGCGCATTTTTATTAGAAATCGGGAATTCTTACATATTGTTCTTTGAATCGAACATTATAGACCAAACACAGTTTGAAAAAGTCTACTTTATAATCTACGATTTAGTCATTTCAGATTAATCTGCCTTTCCGCAAATTCAGATATTCTAAATGTCAATTCCTTCTAAAAATAGTCGTATTTAAATTATAAATCAGGATTGGCTAATTCTTAAATTTGAGTGATGAACAAAACTCTTAACCCTGTATAGGCTGTTATCTCTGAGTGGGGGGGGGCAGGCCAGGGGAGGGGGGTCATGAAAAAGTTATATGTTAGATATATATGCAAACCTATATATATATTAGTGCAAACCATGCAGATTTACTAAATAAACAAAGCTTGCAAACAAGTTTAATCAGTGTAAACAAAGTTGATGCAAAATATATTTTTGCAGATTTTTTATATATAAAAATTCGATTTTTGATTTTCCGCACAAGTATGAAATATTTTTTTTCCGGTTACATGAATTTCAAAACTTTTTTGTTAATCTCAATATAACTTCAATAAAAAGAATTATGATTTAAAACATAAATAATTCATGGTTTACTTTAGTTTGAAAAGAGCCTTCGTTACCCTAACCCTATCCAGGCATTTAACAAAAAGTTGTAAACTTTTATTTTCATGATCTATTCAATATTTCTTGATCTGTAGAACAAGCTGCAGGGTTTTATTTAATATCAAAGTGCATGCAATACTATATATTTTAACTATTTAGCTCCGAAAAGATAAAATGACAAAAATATTAAATATTATAAAGGGTTTACATATGTATATAAACATTTGCATTGAAATCAAAAGCCGAACATATCATGAAGAAAACGGTTTTATGCTTATCGGCTGGAATCATATACTAGCATTAGCATTCCGAAAAAAGTATTTTCAATTTTAATAAATCATTAAAGAATTAAGGGAAATGTCTACATTTTCTCGCAAAGGCGGAGGGGGGGGGGGGTTGTCTTCTGACTTCGTTCCAGAGGAGTCTCTCTGATATTTTTTGTATTATGGCCTGCATTGTGTTCTAGATTTTGAATCAAAAAGGGAAAATATCCCACCTCATTTTCACTGCATTTTTCTGAAATTTTTCAAAAACTTTGTGTTGGGTCAATGAGGGATGTCTAAAGTAATACACTTAAGGTCAGGAAACTCTATTCTGGACTCTATAAAACGTTTCCTCCTGTCCCTCTACAATCGCCCCCGTCCTTTCCAGCATTTCCCCCCTCCAGATTTGGATCCTGCGTGTTCAGAAGCTGTTCCCTATAATTTAGATTCTCCGTGTTCAGTTGTTGTTCTCTATAATCAAAATCCTCTGTGTACAGAAGTAGTTCTCTACAATCTGATTCTCTGTGTTCAGAAGCTGTTCTCTACAATCTAGATCCTCTGTGTTCAGAATCTGTTCTCTATAATCTAGATCATCTGTAATTAGAAGTGTTCTCTATAATCTAGATCCTCTGTGTTCAGAAACTGTTCTCTATAATCTAGATCATCTTTTCTCAGAAGCTGTTCTCTAGATCCTCTGTGTTCAGAAGCTGTTCTCTATAATCTAGATCCTCTGTGTTCAGAATCTGTTCTCTATAATCTAGATCATCTGTAATTAGAAGTGTTCTCTATAATCTAGATCCTCTGTGTTCAGAAACTGTTCTCTATAATCTAGATCATCTTTTCTCAGAAGCTGTTCTCTAGATCCTCTGTGTTCAGAAGCTGTTCTCTATATTCTAAATCCACTGTTTTCAGGAACTGTTCTCTATAATCTAGATCTTCTGTGCTGAGGAACCGTACTCTGTAATCTAGATCCTCTGTGTTGAGGAACCGTACTTTGTAATCTAGACTCTCTGTGTTGAGGAACCGTACTCTATAATTTAGATCCTCCGTGTTGAGGAACCGTACACTATAATCTAGATCCTCTGTGTTGAGGAACCGTACTCTATAATCTAGATCCTCTGTGTTGAGGAACCGTACTCTATAGTCTAGATCCTCTGTGGATAATAATTATAAGAAAAACATATGTACAAATCATCAACAATGAGGAAGATATTGTCGTTATTTTTCCTTGAAAAACAATTTTTACTTTCTCCATTGTTAATGCTCTTCAAAAACCCACAGAAAACCATGGTTATATTGTACCTTTGTTATTTGAACATGGTTCCTTTCCTTACTAGAGAAATATTACATAGACAGTGAATAAAATAAATCCCAATGATTTAAATTGAATTTCAATGTTTACATATTGATGTATGGGAAAACTTTCCCTTTAGGAGTTTATAACTTTTTAAGGACATGACAATGCTTTTAGAAAATGCGGGATATGTCTTAAAACCCTCGAACTTGACAGCTTCCATCAATTAAACAGATTATATATGTCTAGCTTAGAAAGCAGGAAATTCTATAGACTAAGCGCTCTAGTAGATATATACATATTTGTGCATATACATAAATATGTATTTTGATTAATAGTTTATAAAAAAATAGTCTTGTAAAAACTAGAAAACTGGACAGAATTCTTAAAATAATTTGTATATTTTCTCGATAGAGTGTTGTATATAATAAGTCATTTTAAGTAGCTTGTATAAAAATTATTAGCTCTGTTTGAGAACCCCCCCCCCATATTGATAAAAATGGCCTTATCTTTTTATCTATATAGATTTAAAAAACATAGATTTACTTGTTAAAAAACGCCATAATAACAATTACTGTCTATCTTACCCCCACGAAGGATAGCATGTTTTGAACAAGTTAAGATATTTATTTGTTAAAATTGTTTTGTACATCAAATTGAACTGAAATTTAGATGAGGATGAATGTACGTTTTATAATTGGAGAAGTTACATAATATTCGAATGTTCCTCCCAATTCTGGGCTTTCTCTCTTCTTCTCTATAACATTGCTATTTTCATCTATGCCTCTTTTCTTGTAGATTCAATACAATTTGGGTGGAGCTTATTTTGTAGATTTGTAAACACTTTTCACTACTACTTTCATTTTTACTACAAATAGAAAATTGTCATTAAAAACGTTTTAAAATGAAGTCTACAGTATCCCAATCCACCCCCCGGACTTTGCAACTCTACTAGATCCTGCCTTTCTCCAGCTAGTGTGGCTGGTCACACACAGGACTTCTGCTCTCACTGCTTCACAGCTGATTCAAGCTCTTCAGTGGATCTCAGGCCTGTCCCAGGGTAAGCTAAAGAGGGAAACATTTTGGGGAATTATCTTTTTAAACCTGTTTGGACTTTGGAGAGACATTAAATGATATTTAATTGTGCTTCATCTAAATATTTAGTGACTAATTAGATTAAATTTTTTTTAATCGATGTGGCAAATTAAGCAGTTGATAAAATTTGCTTAAAAAAATATGAAAAGGGGGGTTTGAACAAAAAAACATAATAATTTTGAAAAGCTTGGAGGGGAAAAAACTAAAAGTGAAAGAAAAAGAAAACTATAGTGAAGACTAGCTTTAGTAGGAGAAAAACAATATCAGGGGTAGTGGAAAAAGAATAGAAAAAAGCGGGAGCATAAACATCATGATATCGAAAAAATCTTTGAAAGTAAATTGTATTTCATAAAAAAATAGTTTAGATTAGACTTCATTGAAAACAATTTTAGATAAGTAAAGTATCAAAAATAACATAATTTACAGTTTCTGTTAAAGAATAGTTTCACACACAAATGTACACAAGAAATGTACGTACAGTTTATTGTATAAAACTATGTACATTTCTTACTTTCCTGCTCATCTACCCTGTTTCCCCCTGTTTCCTGCACTTACTTAATAAATTCCCCCAATTCAACCCCCCC